>NC_134410.1:80000-259721 GCF_038048845.1 Mixophyes fleayi
ATCTTTTCATTTTAGACATGGCAGCCAGTCCGGCTTCTCAGTTTTTCTCCCAAGCTGATGGTGGATCAGACGTCATGTCCACCTCCGAGAAGGTAACAATATAGTGTCAGTAAGGAAGTCTGACGGGAGGGTTATTGTTACAATATGTCTGGACTAATAAGGGGAAGATGGTGATTTTCTGGAATTACATAATAACCTATTACATGGCTGGTAAACAAGCGTCCTGAATTTTCTCAACGTTTGTGGTGTAATCTAATATGATTGTGGCTATATTGCAGTAGTTTATTTCAGAAATGCACAAGGATTTGGGCTGCATGGACAATTAATTTCTTACTAGTTCAGCAGTGAACAGTTTGGTTATTGTATTTTGAAGCTTAATTACACTTTACAATACAGTGATCAATGTGGGATGCTTCAAGATGTGCACTTCTGATAAAACAAGGTGGATTCCATACATTCTGTGTAAGGCACCCGAATAAAAGCACAGATTTGATGCCTTAAGTTGTTCAGTCATCAGCTACTTACTGGGCTGATTTAGAGCACATTGAGACCTCATTGACAAGGGTCTGTATGTCGTCAGGTCTGCCCGTTATTGGTGCTCCAGATCTACAGGGACATATTTAAGACCTCCCTTCTACTTATACCATTTGACAGGCCAGCTTTAAATGACAACATTCTAGCTCTGTGATGTAGCCCACAATACTAGGAAACTTTTAGCCTGATCTGTTAACTTAGTGGCGTTGTGTAGGACATAAGGCCTGGTGAGAGTGCCCTCAACTTAAAGACATCGCTGGCTGCCCTAACGTTTATAGAGCAGTAACACTAAGGGTCATTTCTCAGGTGACCAGTGGGAAGGGCATCGGGCTAGCCTATAGTAACAGCCAGCAAGGTGGCCATCAGGCTAGCCCATACTAACGGACTGCAAGGAAGCCATCAGGCTAGCCTATACTAAAGCTGGCAAGGCCTCGCCCCTTAGGAAGACTGCTCGCTCATGTCAGACAGTAGTACCTCCTTGGAGACATGGGGCTTCAGCAGAATAGCTTTGCAAGGTGGTTACATGCTTACTTCAGGTGTAATGATAATTCCTCTCCCTGACTAGGCTGAAAGACCAAATTAAATTTATTAGCTAACGATTAATCATTTTGTCAGAGGTGAAATGGGGAACAGACTTTTCTGCTGCACCTAGAATAGTTGTTTTCCTGAATATTTCTTCTTCTAACATGTTTCACTCTGTTTTATTTTTTGGGGATTTTGGTCCTGTCCTATTCCTTGTTTCTCTGCAAAATCTGGGTCCCTGTGGTAGTAGGTGGGGGTAGGGATGGAGGGTCGGGTCCTCCTGTCGGTGGTGCTTAACCCCTTGTTCTGTGTCTTTGAACTCCGACATAAAAGTATTGGTAACTAATAACCTTTTGTGTTTATCTCACTGGTATTTTAGTTTAACCTGCTATGTACATCATTTTAGGTTGTGGAATTATTAAACACGGCTGCCCTCGCCACAAATGATTCAAAAATCACCATGCTTAAACAGGTGAGTCTGAGTCCTTACCGGTGCTTAAAATCGGATTCATGTTCTTCTAGGTACTATAATTGTATGTTTTCATTTGCAGGTTCAAGAGCTTATAATAAACAAGGACCCAACCCTGCTGGATAACTTTCTAGATGTGAGTGAGTCTTGAGTGAGTGTATATGGACATTACAAACTGTATATTTATTTGTCTCCTCTGCTTAATCCTACAATCTTTCTTTGTAGGAAATTATTGCTTTCCAGGCAGATAAATCTGTAGAAGTTCGGAAATTTGTTGTGAATTTCATTGAAGAGGCATGGTGAGTTACCTAATATCTGTAATGTATCAGTTATACAAGTCTTCTACTGAGTGACACTGGCTTTATTGGTGTAATGGGGCAGAATAGAGACCAGATACCACTGCTTTGTATACTAGATTACTGAAGAAGATAAAGAGAATGAAATACCATTTTACATGTAACATTATTGTATTTTTACCATCCTTAACCATGGTAAGTAATCAGCAATTCAGTGAGCGGTGTCTGAGGCCTGGACGTATGTCCTCTCAGAAGCACAAATGGTTTTTGGAGAGTTAGATTCTTAGGGGCAGGTTCAGTTCCACATGATGTGTCTTCAGAAGAATCAGCAGAGATGTCCGGCAAGAAATCCTTGTACTTCATAGAGGTGCGTAGCTGCATATGGCAGTGTGTTGAATCTCCTGACTTATGTCAGGACCTCCCTAGGCTTAGGAGTAAATCCAGCTAGAAGCTGTTTGGCACCATGTTGCACGGTGGGGAGATTTAAAAGGTTGGTTCAGATTTAGAGGTAGGAGTAGCCGCATCCTCAGTGTAAATATATAGCTGGCAAGTGTTTGCATGCTGGAAAAATACTGCATGTAGCAAACACACAAACAAGGGCATTTGCACCTCTCCCATCACAACATGGGTTGTCCAGGTACACGGTTCCTATGCTTTGCTGCTATCTCTGAATGAGACTCATAGTCCTATAGTAAGTTGGTCTCTCAGGGCTTGTTTGTATAGCTGGATATCTACTGCTTTCAAACACCAGCAGCATTTCTTTTCTGTATTTTGAAAATTACTACTAACATTTAGGAGCAGAGACCCTGAGATCTGGGTTACCGGTTATATGGTGTGTGAGGTAGGGCAGAGGTTTTGGCGCTGCCACCTCTGTTTTGGGCATGCAGCTTGATACCAGTCTAAAAATCCTTTCACCCACAGTCTGCACACAGCATGGGTAAAATCAGGGATTCACTGTATATTGAAATGTGTAGGTAAGATATGTTCTACACACAATAGATTATTTCATTGTATTTTTATGCTACATAATGGTTTTTTTTTGCGATTCTAAGAACCTTATTTTCAGCTCCAGATCTTAATATTCCCATTGCCAGGTCTAATTATTTATTTATTTTTAAAATATCTTTCAAATATCCACTTATTATACTGTTACTTTTTAAGTAAAGGTGGTAGCACCTGGCTCCCCAAGTTATTAGTCCACCCGCTGACTACTTTTCTCATGGTATATCCTTACAGTAAGTTGGATAATGAGCTTTTAATTAAGCTAATTGCCAACCTCCACATGCTTCTAAAGGATGAGAATGTCAATGTCGTGAAGAAGTCCATTCTGACAATGACTCAGCTGTACAAAGTGGCCCTTCAGGTGAGACTGCCTCTGGCGCCCCTTCCCCCCTGCCTCTGGCGCCCCGCCCCCCCTGCCTCTGGCGCCCCGCCCCCCCTGCCTCTGGCGCCCCGTCCCCCCTCCCGCTGGCGCCCCGTCCCCCCTCCCGCTGGCGCCCCTTTCCCGCTGCCGCCCCTTCTTATTCTTCTTGTGTTCTGTGAGTCTTCCTTTTTCCAACTACTCAGTTTTCTTTAGCTTCATTCTTTGTGCTTCTTTCTCTCTGCCTATCCTTAAAGTGGTTGGATCCTGTTGACATTATTTTGTTTTCATCTAATATAACTAAATGGCCATCTAAATATCTGTGGAAAAATGTGCTGTATTGCATAACAACAAATCAGATGTTTGTTTTTTACAAGCTGCTCTTCGAAATAAGTTGGAATCTGCTTTCCATTGGTTACAGAAACTTTTAATTGTTTTTATTTCTGTGCAACCGGTTTTCATGAATGGTCTCCTACTATATTATGCCCTAACTTTGGTGACAGTGGTCCTGCATTGGTATCACTGTAGCCCCTAGTTGAGGCTTAAGGTTGGTCTACAGATAGGAAGTATTACATGTCATGGTATAAATATTCCTATCTAGCAATCCAAATAATTTTCCTCTGCGAGAGATTTAAATCTCTCTCCGGGTCCTGTTGAATAAATTGAAGGATAAAAAATGTAAGCATTATTCTGATGGACCTCAACTAATTATTTCTAATTTAGGGCATACAAACCTGTCCTTCATTGGATTCATGGTTTTGCCCACCAAAGTGGAAAGAAGAAATGAAGCTCGGCAATGTATGAAACATGATCTTATAGACAATCTGACTCCCATATCTATAGATGGGTTTACCATAAGCCATTGTGCTTTCCTTAGTCAAGACTCGACTCAACAGTCTTACTAGGAACATTTTAAAGGGAAAAAAATGCACGTGGCCCAGTAACCAAACCCAAGGTGTAGCCCACAGGTAGGGGACAGTTGCCCAGCGGGTGGATTTCCTTGTTACTGCCTTAGCATGGGCTCTATCTCACAAATGTAGAGCTCGCCAGAATTCATCTTCACAGACATTCCTATGGACATAATTGACTCTTGGCACAGCCACAAAGCGGACAGGCTCTGTTCCAGAACAAGGGATACACAGGCGATTCTAGTGGAAGCCCTGACCAAGGTGTGGAGTTATTAGTTGGTATATCTGTTTCCACCAATATACATACTTCCCTGTGTCCTTGTGAAAGAAGGGTTACAGTGATCTTGGTGGCTCCAGATAGACTAAGAAGATCCTCCAACGTTCTAAGATCCTCCAACAGTCTAAGGTTGACGACAGGGTTAAAACTTTCACAAAGTGAGAACTTTCTATCTCTGGGTCCATTTCTACACCAGTACTTTCTCCATCTGGCTTTAACAGCATGGCTGTTGTAGGTAAAATCCTGATGACTGAACTTCAATCGGAAGTCGTTAATCAGTCTATTGTAAAGGCTGGAAAACGTACATCGTTTGGCATCCTTTAGACTTTTTAGTCTCCCCTCCTTTTTTACAGAGATTCAAATCTTTCTTTACTAGGCGGTTTACAGGTCCACCGCCATATGTTCACCAAACAGCGCTATGAGACCTTTAATCTAATTCTTCAGCTCTGCAATGTCCATTCAGCTGTTCAAAACCGTTGGGCTCAGATTTCTAATGGGGAAAATGTTTTTCTACTTGCTAACTCTTAGGCTAGAATGGTCTCAAAGTTGGGACCTTCCTGTGGACCTCTTTTCCCAATATTTTATAAGGGTAGAGGTAGTCTTGCCTTCTTTCCGACCTAAAGTGGTGTTTAGGTTCCATATTAACCAGGATATACTTGTACTTATTCTTGAAAGAATTCTGGGTCTTCAGGTGAGCAGTAGTTGTGCTCCTTGTATTCCCCTGTCCACCCTATCCTTCGGTGCTTGGTAAGTTTAAATACTGGAGATCCGATGGTGAGGTGATCTAGAAGGGAGGAGCTTCAGTCTTGAGAATGTTAACCCCTAAATTCCCAGCTACTATATTCCACAGTAGAAGTGTCCCCCATATGGATTTAACAGAAGTATAAAAATCCTATTTTTTATGTTGCTCCAAACAGTGGGTTGCCCGGTGTCGCCCTCCTTCAGATCACCAAGAGTCCTGCTGGGATCTGGTGACTGAAATGGCCGCAGAGATTCTCCTGCTGCTGGAGTCCGACAATGACGGGATTCGCACGCATGCAGTGAAGTTCGTGGAGAGTTTGATTGTCACTCTCTCGCCTCGTACTCCTGATAGTGAAATCCCCAAGAGACAGGAGGGAGACATCAGCCTGGAACAAATCCCTGCTGACCACCCCTTTTTAAAATACAGTGAGTATGTTCCCTTACACAGGCTGCCCCTGGGGTGCACGGGGAGTTGTGTTCATGATTTCATTCTATCTCCTGTAGACTCTTTGCGAGACATTGGGAAGCAAGCTCTCAAAGAACTCCTGAAATTCATGGCCCACCCTGCCATCTCCAGCATCAACCTCACTGCGGCCCTTGGCTCCTTGGCTTCAATAGCCCGTCAAAGACCAATGTTCATGTCGGAGGTCATCCAAGCCTATGAAACGCTGCACGGTGGGTAATTACATACCTCTTTCATATATGTGTATAATACTGCTTCTGAGTTGTGTCACCATTTTCTGTCCTTGTCTTGCTATTCCTTCTGTCACCAACATTTACCTCCAAATGCCCAGTAACCCTCTTCCTTCTTCTTCTGCAGCAAATTTGCCCCCAACTCTGGCGAAATCTCAGGTGAGCAGTGTTAGAAAAAACCTGAAGCTGCAGCTGCTGAGTGTCCTCCGGCACCCGGCTTCCTGTGAATACCAGGGGCCCATCAGCACCCTTCTGCTTGATCTGGGGACCGGTCAAGGGGAGATTACCCGTCACCTGCCTCCACCTAGGGATCTTGGCCGCAAGAGGACCAGGGAAGGTGGCGAAGGAGGGCAAAAAAAGAGCCGAACTGGTGAGAACATTAGGCATTCTTAATGACCACAGTTATGTGAGATGACAATGAATCAGATCTTTTATAACGAAGATTGGCGAACGTCTATAGATTGAGGTGTGATGGACGGTTGGCGATGTAACTTCGTGTGTGTTGAGCTCTATGTGAGTTGAATGTGCAAAGATTGATGACAGCCTTCATCTTCTTGCAGACCCCCCCTTAGCTGACGATGACGACGATAAAGACACCATATCCCATCCTCCATTACCCCCTTCTGCTCCCAGCACTCTGTCGGCCACAGATATCACCGCTGATTTTCTACGTCCACTGCTTACCCCAGAGAGTGTGGCCAACCTGGTAGGTTGATCTTGTGTTAGTACTTATATCTACAAGTTATATGATGATTACAGCTGATACTGATTTCATTATTTATAACCTTAATATTTGTTTCCAAACATCCCTGCACTGTATTAATGTCTTATTGTTCTGTTGTGAGAAGACAGGGTCAGGCTGAGGTCTTTCCATATATCTGACCCTGGTAGAACTATTAATTACAGAGATTACACCTGTGGACTACGAATTACCTTTTAAATCATTAATATGTCTTTATTTAATAATTTTATCTTCAATCTTGATTCACTGTTGCAGTTTCCTGCTATATGGTTTTAATACTTCCTATATTTCCCCTACAGTCTTAAGCTGAGCAGTCAGGTTGATCCTTCTGTCAACAACCGTAATCCTAAAGTAACATAAGTTCTGATCCAAGGGTTTGTCTCTTTCCAACCAGGTCCTCATCAGTATGGTTTACCTGCCAGACACCATGCCGGCCTCCTTCCAGGCCACCTATACTCCTGTGGAGTCTGCCGGGACGGATGCTCAGATACGGCATCTTGCCCGCCTCATGGCCACGCAGATGACTGCTTCTGGCATCGGTCCAGGTAAGTGAGAGATATTGACAGAACTCGTATAATAAAAGGTATACTATATAGTAGTAGTAGAATATAAAGGTGGCGGTTTAGCAATAGATGGTAGGAGAGAGGGAAGAAAGTTGTGTGGAAATTGCTTTACCTTTTGGCTCAATGTGTCATGCTGCAGGTGTGGAGAAGGTGAAGGAGGTCCCGGTGGAGGTGGTGGAGGAGGAAAGTGCTAAGCCCGAGGGATTGGTAATCAAGCGAAGGGTCTCCAGCCTTCCCACTCAGGGACAGGCCATCTCCGTCTTGGGGTCTCAATCTAAGGGTGTGAAGGAGGATGATGAAGAAGCCCCTCTTGCTAAAAAAAGACCTGAGCCTATCCTGCCGGCGACTCAGCTCCGGTGAGGATACCCCTCTGCAGAGTAACTGTCCCACTTCAGTTGCTCCAATTCTAATTTCCCATTTTTTGCTGCTCCAGGTCGGCTGGAGCCGGAGGCCGGAAGAAGATCTTTAAACTCAAAGAAGTGTTGGAGCCATTGACAGATGTTCAGATCAAAAACCTGAAACTGGCAGCTGTGCAGAGAATCCTCCAGGCAGAGCGCAGTGTCGGCGGCAGCGGGGCGGCCCAGGTACTCACTTCTACCTTCTAGTTTCTGCAGTATTGTGGTATTAATAATGCAGTTTTCAGCAACATTGTTTTCCCAACAGATGCGTGTGAAGGTTCTTGCACGGTTGGTAACCCATTTGGATACATCCCTGAAGGCTGAAGTCTTGGCCCACTTTCTGAGTGACCCACGGTCTCGTCTGGACCTGGCACTGGCATGGCTTTACCAAGAGTATTGCGAATATCAATCAGGGGCAGGAGAGGACGGCTATCAGGAGTGTCTAATCGGGATTCTGACAGGTCTACAAGAGCGGCCTGATCAGAGAGATGGGTTAGTGTTACATTTAGGATGTTCTTGTGTCTTCTTTGGAAGGTATTGTATGGTTAGTGTTGTATCCTTTGGTCCCTGTAGGGTCTTCACAAAATTTGTGCTAGAGGCTCCTCTGCTGACAGATTCTGCGCTAGAGGTCATCCGGAAATACTGCGAGGATGAGGTGCTGGAAATAACTGATGTTTATTAGTAGATGCCAATGTTTAGTTTGACAATTTGCAGCAGATTCATGTCGTGAATCCATTAAAGCTCAGTAGTTTTTTCCTTTACTGTATTAGTAAATAGCCTTTAGCTGTGTTAAGAATGAGTTAAGTATTTCCATATATCCTCCTGTAGCCCCAATACACATATTACAGTTAAGCATTAGTAACACTGACAAATAAAACCTTCCTCTGCTTATTGTAACGCTAGAAAATGGAGAGGCTGAGATTGATGGGAAAGCAAAGGGACACACTGATGCCTGCTATGGCTGGTCACAAGAGCTTGCACTCTGACATACTACAAGAGTACATGTGATTGTTTTGGGGACTTTTCTGTTCATTTGTCCATGTTATAAGATCTTGACTATACGTCCCATTTATAGGCGGATGTTGCCGAACACTGTTGTGCCGAAGTCGCTTTGCTATTCATCTGTTGTTTCCATACAGGGTCGCAGTTATTTGGGAATGTCCACATTGCGAGATTTAATCCTCACCCGTCCTGCTCGGCAGTTCCAATATCTGCATCTTCTTCTGGACCTAAGCTCTAATGAGAAAGACAAGGTGATTCTTTATTACGCTATGAGTGTGGGCACTTTGCACTCTGTAGTGGGTTACTCACTCTCCAAGCTTGGTCTTTTCAGGTCCGTCAGCAGGCTCTGCTCCTCATTAAGCGGATGTATGAAAAGGAGAGTCTCCGTCAGTACATTGAGAAATTTGCCCTTAATTACCTTCAGCTGCTCGTCCACCCTAACCCCCCCTCAGTGCTGTTTGGGGCAGATAAGGACACAGGTGGGATATTCTGGAAAATATTAGTAATAATATGAAAAGCTCAGCTAGTTCCTAAATGTTTACCACGGATAGTAACAAAGAGGAGGAACATTTGGACAAAATACTAAATGTAAAGATTATGCATATTATTGTAATGAAATAAACCAGAATTTATTTTTTGGCTACAATTTTTTCTTTTCATGAGCTCTCCTGTCTAATTTCAGAGGTGGCGGCCCCCTGGACAGAGGACACCGTGAAACATTGTCTGTATCTCTACTTGGCGCTACTTCCTCAGAACCACAAACTGATCCATGAGCTGGCATCTGTCTACACGGAGGCCACAGCGGACATCAAGAGGACTGTGCTGAGAGTCATAGAGACCCCGGTGAATACATGGACTCGGTCCCTGGGGGAAGTTTGGGAGTGGTCAGAGATACGGAGAGTTTATTTATGGTCAAGGGACAAATATGGAGGATGAAAGATGCTGGAATAAAGAGATCTTGGTACTTTACACAGAACTAAAATTGGATTTCCTGCAAAGGAAATTAAAACCATCTTGTATCTTCCCACAGATCCGCGGCATGGGAATGAATTCCCCCGAGCTACTTCTATTGGTGGAGAATTGCCCCAAGGGGGCGGAGACTCTGGTGACACGATGCCTGCACATCTTAACTGATAAAGGTGATCAGCTTTCTAACATATCTCCATCAAGAGCAACGTGTCCTTTTAAACCAGAATACAAGAAACAGTAGAACTAAAGGAAAGATGCCGTAACGTCCACAGTGCGGCCATGCACTCATTGCACTATGAAGCTTTATTATTTCTAGTCCCCCAAGAACGTTATATATACCCCCTGTGACGTCTGAGCAAACTTCACTTTATGCTTTAGTGCAGACTTTATTATGAGTTCCACTTAATATATTATATTCTGTGTTTCCAGTACCGCCCTCCCCTGAGCTAGTGAAACGCGTCCGAGAACTTTATCAGAAGCGTCTGCCGGATGTTCGCTTCCTGATCCCCGTACTAAATGGTCTGGATAAGGTAAGGACACTGATCTTGTTCCTGTCTGGGGAGGGGGGGGGGCATAAGCAAAACACACAAAATAGATCATGCTAACCAAGTGCTTCTTAAACCGTCTATGTCCCAGGCCTGTTTGACAATCAGATGAAAGCTATGAAACAAAAAAGTAGACATACAAACAATATTGCAATGGCTGTTAGTGTTCAGAGACGTAACCAGATGTTTCTGGGTATCTCTACCTCTGGGTGGGGTACCTCAGAATGGAGGAGGAGGAGATCCCCATAGTGATAGTCGCAGTCAGTGTTTTGGGGTTAGATTCAAACTTGGGCCTCATTTTACACACTTTTTTAGGCAAGGCAATGAAATTCTAACCAAAATAAATCTGTATAATTTATTTATATCTGGTCCATTTCTGTCTCCATTGATTTATAGAAAGAGGTCATTCAGGCTTTGCCGAAACTTATTAAACTGAACCCAATTGTTGTGAAAGAAGTGTTTAATCGGCTGCTGGGAACACAGCACGGTGAGAATATACAGGAACGTATACTGGATGGATTGATATATTTCTCTGTCATGACCAATGGGGTATTGTAGGTCACTTTACATCTCAGTGTTAAGAGGATCGCTCCTCCACTACTATACCACTCCTAGATGGAACCACCCTCAGTTTTCTGGAGAGGGGTGTTCTTTTAGGGCTGTTGCCCAGGATTTTTCATTTTAATTTAATAACCTTAATTTTTTTATTTTATTTTATTTTATGGACCGTGGTATCCATGTTCAGGGTGATCTACAGGGCACTTGTACAGGCTCAGGGTGTTCTGGCTGGTCCAATATGACGATGCTACAGTGGTAGCCTACCTGAACCATCAGGGGGAACCTGCAGTGCCGTGAAGGAGATGGGGCTGGGTGGAACACCACAGTCCAGTGATCATGGGGTGTAGAACTGGGAGGATCCATCCGGGGGAATAAAACGAAATATATATATGTGTGTGTATATATCATAATCACCCTTTATTTATATAGCGCCACAATTTTCGTAGCACTGTACAGAGAACTCACATCAGTCCCTGCCCCATTGGAGCTTACAGTCTAAATTCCCTAACATACACACACACAGACGGATACAGACAGACAGACTAGGGTCAATTTGTTAGCAGACAATTAACCTACTAGTATGTTTTTGGAGTGTGGGAGGAAACCCACGCAAACACGGGGAGAACATAAAAACTCCTCACAGATAAGGCCATGTTTGAGAATTGAACTCATGACCCCAGTGCTGTGAGGCAGAAGTGCTAACCACTGAGCCACCGTGCTGCCCATTTTTTTTTTATATATATATATATATATCTATAATTGTCTAGTGGCGTGTGTTAGTCTGTCTGTGTGTGTGTGTGTGTGTAAAAAATAAAACCAAGCTGCAGCGCCACCTGCTGGGCGGAGTTATACACTGACCTACTAAATTTTTAGTGTGTGTGGGAAAAAAAATTCAGAAAGGGCTGAAATTTGGTATACTAAGATGTTTTTAATTTGTTAATTTAATTTGTTAATTGTTAAAAGTGTTTATAAAGATTTTAAAAAAATATATATATATTTCTTGAAGGAGAAGTGACAGTTGGGGGAGTGGTTGGTGGTTGCCGGGGGTGACAGTGGGGAGTGGTTGGGGGTTGAGACCTGGGCTATGGCCCAAATGCCTGACAAGAACCTTTTTAACACCTTAAGTAGCTTGATTTGACTAGAATGCATGAGTATCATGCACGGGTTAACTTGTGTGTGTGTATATATATATATATATATATATATATATATATATATATATATATATATATATATATATATATGTATGTATGTATGTATGTGTATGTTATGTATGTATAAAAAGACACAAGGGGGTAAGATTAAGCACCAGTGCATTCATGTAAAAGATGGTAGTATATCACGGAATCATCGGTTTCAAGGATCCAGGTTGTCGATCTTCAGGGTATCCGAGTCATCTTTACTTCCTGGTTTAATCTTGTTCCATCAGGTAGAACAGTGGCAGACACCTAGCAAAGGGGGCTAACATCCGAAATCTTAGCACTAGGGCTTAGCATACAGCACCTGGCATTCCCAGATGGTCTCCCATCCACGTACTATCCAGACTTGACCCCACATTGCTTTCATGATTAGACAAGATTGGCCATGTTAATGGTGGTTTGGCTGTAGGCCCAAGTCCAAAGATTTCAATTGCTCATCTCCTGTGCTCAGAAAGCAGGGGTCTCTAATGTTTCCAGGCTGCAAAGACTGTACAAATGGCAGGAATATCAGCCACTGTTCTACCTGAAAGAACAAAAATTTCCAAAGGAGGCAGCGCTCCGTCATTCCCTCAGTATGAAAGTAGGGTTGTCAGGATCAACAGTGGTGAGTTAAAGACTAAACTAGGATGTAATATCTGTGAGATGCTTGAGACCAGTAACCCGGATCCTTGAAAGGAATAATCCTAGTATCTGTAACATTTATGTGCTTATGCTTCATCTTTTACAATGTACTACACCATCCTGCACCCCCCTTGTCTTTTTTTTTTTTTCTTTGATTTTTACACGTGTCCTGTGAGGAAGGGCCATTTAAAGAGGAGCTGTGGACTGAAGTTATGAGTCAAGATCACTGAACATTAGTGATATGTTAATACAATGTCTCCTCTCACCATCGATTGGAGCTTGAGATTTCTTTTACACATAATCGTTTCTGTTATATATAGATCAGATCAGGTTTTTATATGTGAAATAGTGTTTGATAGTTGGAGGTTGTTATTGGATGGAGCGTGTGATGGAACCAGAATTTCTTTTCTTTAAATATCAACTATTTCTCTACCAGGTGATGTCAGCTCTTCGATGTCTCCTCTCACACCTGGGGATCTCCTAGTTGCTCTTCACAGCATTGATTCCAGCAAATGTGACATGAAATCCGTAATTAAAGGTAACATTGTTGTACTACGACCCGCTTGAAGTCCTGGTTTACTTTCCTTCTTTCTGTAAAGTGACAGCTCTGTCTCCTCCTGTCCCAGCGACCAATCTATGTTTCTCTGCACGATCTGTATACACCTCTGAGGTCCTGGCCATCGTTCTCCAGCAGCTGATGGATACCACACCTCTGCCCATGCTTCTCATGAGGACGGTCATCCAAGCTCTTGGCATGTACCCCCGATTAGGGGGCTTCATAATGAATATCCTAACCCGTCTCATCTACAAGCAGGTTAGAATCTGATAACAAGAGATATGGCTTCTGACCTATCTGGCAGCTGAAAAGACTGTAATGGCTGCAGTGTATTGAGCACTTAAAATGAATAAGGATTTGTCCCAGTTGACATTAATAATCCTCATTATCATTTACACCTCAGCATGTCAAGATATTTCAAGCAATTTGTTTCCCACATTCAGTAATGTAATGAATGGCTAAGGCATGCTGACAAAAGGCTCCAGACCACTGTATGCATCTGACCTTGAGGAAAGCTTTTAGCATATATGTGGCAGGGTGTAAATTCTTATTATCGCTTCAGGACTGTATGAGCAGAAACCTTTGTGTATTGTTAGCTAGCGCTTTATCTCCCTATGTCATGTGTCGTCTATTCATTTTACCTTCTGTGCTTTCAATTGAAAGCTCTATCTACCCTGTAGAAATAAGACTAATCTTGAATTGACTGCTAGGAAGTTTATAAACTTGTCCAGAGAGATGAAAGTTGATGAGAGAGGGCTTTTAGGGGAAGTTTTTCGCTGAATGTAGAACTTATGACAATGTCTCTTCCTGTCGTTGAACATTATTCTAACCACCTATAACATTTTTGTGTCTTAACACTGACTCGTGACAACAAGTTTATTCAGAGGTGAACTGGCTGCTATTTGGACCGCCATAACCTCCTTCTGCAGATAGCCGGTGGTTAGCACTTCTACCTCACAGCACTGGGTACAATTCCCGACCATGGCCTTATCTGTGTGGAGTTTGTATGTTCTCCCCATGTTTGTGTGGGTTTCCTCCGGGTGCTCCGGTTTCCTCCCACACTCCAAAAACATACTGGTAGGTTAATTGGCTGCTATCAAAATTGACACTAGTCTCTCTCTCTGTCTGTGTGTGTGTGTTAGGAAATTTAGACTGTAAGCTCCAATGGGGCAGGGACTGATGTGTGGGAGTTCTCTGTACAGCGCTGAGGAATCAGTGGCGCTATATAAATAAATGATGATGATCTATGTCCTGCTGTGCACTTTCCCCAGGTTTGGAAGTATCCCAAGGTGTGGGAGGGTTTCATTAAATGCTGCCAGAGGACCAAACCACAGTCTTTCAGTGTCCTGCTCCAGCTGCCTCCTCCACAGCTTCTGTCTGTACTCCAGACATCCCCAGATCTCCGGGACCCTCTTCTGGCTCATGTTAGGACTTTTACACCTAATCAGGTCAGTGGGAGAATATATCGCCTAGAAGAACTATGTAGCTTGTTCACTTCTAGCTGGGTTCAGTGACATCATGTCAAGGCCGGTTATTGACTGGTCTATACATCCCTCTCTCCTGACAGCTGGCTCATGTCCCTCATGCCATCATGGCCATTCTAGAAGCTGACTCTAGAACTGACCCAGAAGCAGAAGAATATGCACAGACAGCTGAGGTAATGTGTATCTGTCATCATATTTGGAATCCAGATTGTAATTCTAAGACCGGTCTGAATTCTCGTCTGTTCTTTCCAGGCCACAGAGGCACCGGCCCAGGACCTCATTGCTCGACGTCTCGCCCAAGAGAAATCCTTAAAACGACAGATTCTAGAGGAGCAGAAAGTAAAGAACACCCAAGAGATGGAGGAAGAAACAGAGATGGACCTCCCGATTATCCTGATAGAGGAAGATGAGATGCTAATGGTATGTGTTTATCTAATCTTGACTGTTCTATTAGCCTCTGACTTTATCCTCATTTATCTCTTTATTTTACCATCTGTCATTAGAAAAATCATGGAAAAGATTCCTCTCCTGACGAGTCTGAGAACATGGCTACAAACATCACACACACTCCGCCTCCTGAGCCCATGGAAGAGGAGGTAGAACGAAAGGAGGACTAGACCCCATATCTGCAGAAGAGTATGGGGCCCCTCCACCTATTATCATAGCGACCAACAAGAAATAAAGACCTTGTTCTAATTTCGTTTACCGTGTGACCTGTTTTATGTCTTAAGTGATGAACATGTAAATATCACATACATAAGAGTAGAAATACTGATGTCGTCCATTTCAAGTAGACCGGCTTATATAGAATCGTTATCTCAGGTTACAAAATAAAACTTAAGCTCTCCAAATCCAATAAGGGAAGATTCAATTAAAAATACAATCACGCCAGTCCTGAATTGGAACCACAGTATTTACCAAATACCTTTTTACAATTGGATATAATGAATACACTGATACCATCCAATAGTGTTTAATGTGTATATATATCATACATTACATGGGCAAAAGTGTGTGGATACCCACTCTAGTTAGTGTATTTGGCCATTTCAGCCACACCTATTGCAAACGGGTGCATAAAATCCAGCATACACCCATCCAAACTCCATAGACAGTAGTAGAATGGTTGGTATTGAAGAACTCGGTGACTTTCAACGCCCCACTGTTATAGGATGCCACCTTTCCAACAAGTCAGTTTGTCAAATTTCTGACCTGCTAGAGGTGCCCCGATCTCCTTTAACTTCTGTTATTATGATAGAAACATCTAGGTGTAACACTAGCTCAGCCATGGACCGGTAGGTCACACAGAACAGTACAGTACAGAACGGTACTGCTGAGCGTAAGAAAATGTGTCCCCTCTGGTGCAACACTTAATACCAAATTTCAAACTGCCTCTGGTAGCAAACAAAACTTGTTAATCGGAAGCTTTATGGATTGAATTTACATGGCAGAGCAGCCAAACACAAGCCTCAAATCACCCTGCACAATGTCAAATGGAATGGTGTTAAGCACACAGCCATTGGACTTTGGAGCAATTGAAGTGTGTTCTCTGGAGAGACGAATTCTGGGTTTGGTGGATGCCAGGATAATGCTGACTGCTTGCTACTAACTGTATAGTTTGGTGGAGGAGGTATAATGATCTGGGGTTGTTTATCATGGTTTGCCTTGGGCTCCTTAGTTCCAGTGAAGGGAAATCTTAATGCTACAGTATACAATGACATTGTAGAGAATTATATGCTTCCAACTTTGTGTGCAAGAATGACAGCACCCTACACAGAACCCTGACCCATCGAACACCTTTGGGCTGAACACTGACTGCGAGCAAGGCGTTATCACCCAACATCAATCCCCAACCTCACCAATGCTCTTGTGGATATGAAATCCTGCAGCTATGTTCCAAAATCCTAGTGGAAGAGTACAAAATACAAATACAATACAGACAGTAGACCATACAGGGTACAACCGTAGAGAACAAAACTGGTAAAACCAAGACTCCAATAGCTCCAAGCATGGCAAGTTCAGTGACGATGGAGAAGAAGAGATGGTATAGAGACAGGAGGGAAGAGTACCCTGCTCGTAAGAGCTTACATTCTAAAGGGAGGGGAAACAGACAGCAGACACGAGAGGAGGGGAACATTCTAAAACCTTGGGTATTAATATGGTCCTTTGCTGTTATAACAGCCCTAAGCCCTAACCCCTAATCTGAGCCCCTTCAAACGGGCTCTCAAAACCCATCTGTTCCTCAAAGCCTACCAGCCATCCACCTAACCTTCTCCATCCTTCTTCTCTTCACCTCCGACTTCCCCGCTGGTGCTCCTCTTGTGCTTGTTCCCCTCCTCTCGTGTCTGCTGTCTGTTTCCCCTCCCTTTAGAATGTAAGCTCTTACGAGCAGGGTACTCTTCCCTCCTGTCTCTATACCATCTCTTCTTCTCCATCGTCACTGAACTTGCCATGCTTGGAGCTATTGGAGTCTTGGTTTTACCAGTTTTGTTCTCTACGGTTGTACCCTGTATGGTCTACTGTCTGTATTGTATTTGTATTTTGTACGGCACTGCGGAAACCTTGTGGCGGCATATAGATAATAATACTTCAAGCCCTGACTTAGGCTTCCAGCTTCACTTTTAAAAATATTTAAAAGCACAAAAATATTATTAATAATCCTGGCAATGATAATAAATATATTTTTCTATGGATATCCCCTACTATCACCATCCTGGGGTAGCGATAGGAGGATTACGGCAGTACATGTACCGCTGTGATCCTCGTTAACTAGGCTGCGTCATGATTTGGGAGACATGTAAATTTTCATCAGACGAGCCATAGGATGGGGGACTTTCATTTGACATAATGCAGTCTATGCGCATATGTAGTAGACGTGGGCTGGGGGGAGCACTGAGCTACATCTGCGTTTTGCCACGTGCATCCAGTGCTTTGTAAATAAGGCCTAATAACATTTAGAATATAATATGCTGTTATGAGTTTCTTTCACAATTTGGAACATCATCTCTAAAATATATTGAATTATATTTCCCCCTGTCTGTCCTACACTACCCTCAGTATTAACAGTGCTACTATACAGTCATATAAAATAGAGACTGGAACATATGTAGCTGTAGCCTTTGATAAATAGAGGCCTTATTTCAGTTGTATAAAATGAGTCAGAAATGTAGCTGATGCTGCTCTGTAGCCGGAGACGAATGGTTATAAATGTTTTTATTTACTCTGCCTCCCTCCTCCCCTGCCTCGCTCAGGGGGGGCTCTCTGCGGTCTGGGGCACAGAATAATGACTGTCTGTATGTCCTGTCTCCTCTCACTTCCTCTACACCTCCAATAACATGGTGCAAATTACTGCACAGAGCGGCAGCCAGAGATTAGCGCTGATCAGTCCAGCGTTTGTTAGACTAATAGAAACAAATATTCAGTTGGCTGTTATGAGTTACAGCAAAGTTATACCATTTCCACTGTTACATAATGCTCACCAAATATTATTATTGTTATTTATGCACAGCACTTTAAGAGATATCGCTTTATCATTTGCATTAGAGCCTGTCCCACCTATAGTATAAATTCTCACATTTCATTCAGTTTGGTAGACTGGTTATTGCCCATTGCTGGGGTAAGCAGATGTCACCCTTACTGATAACACCTTGTATGAGCGGCTCCTGGTGTAGTAAGTTAGAGAATAGTTTAATAAACGTCACAGTTATGCAGAATAACTGCATAGCAGAAAGAATGGGCTGATCTGAACCATTCTCTCCCGATCTTGAATGTCTCCTCCTAATAACACACAGGGGAGACATATACAGAACAAGAACCATATTGTGTAGGTGCCCAAATCATAATCATTGGCATTAAACTACTGTCTCATTTAACATGTAAATATATATATATCTGTTTTGTAGATCAGACAAGTAAATAAATAAATGGTATCGCATATAGATAATCTGTGTCATATATATATATATATATATATATATATATATATATATATATATATATTATATATACACATACATATTATATATACACATACACATACACATACACATACATACACACACACACACCAGACTAATCAATGTATCATAGAAAAACAAGAGCAGTTAACTTCCTCATAGCGGTAAACCCAATGAGCCTCTTTTTGTAATAGTCTGTGCTGATCACCCCCAAGCCTGAAGGGGGAACTTGTTCTGGAAATACACCGGTTTATTTGTACAAAGTGTCCAGAAACAGGAGGTGTTAGAGTCTGTAATGGCATAATGTCACTGCTGTATAACTGTTATCCTGGTATATCTCTGGTGCCCTGCCTATAATGGTATAATGATACTGCTGTATAACTGTTATCCTGAGATATCTCAGGTGCCCTGCCTATAATGGTATAATGGTACTGTTGTATAACTGTTACCCTGGTATATCTCAGGTGCCCTGCCTATAATGATACTGCTGTATAACTGTTATCCTGGCATATCTCAAGAGCCCTGCCTATAATGGTATATAATGATACTGCTGTATAACTGTTATCCTGGGATATCTCAGGTGCCCTGCCTATAATGGTATAAAGATACTGCTGTATAACTGTTGTCCTGGGATATCTCAGGTGCCCTGCCTATAATGGTATAATGGTACTGTTGTATAACTGTTACCCTGGTATATCTCAGGTGCCCTGCCTATAATGATACTGCTGTATAACTGTTATCCTGGCATATCTGACTGCCTCTCCGCCATCTCCTCCTGGATGTCGGAGGGCTTTCTCAAAATCAACATTTCCAAAACTGAACTCATTGTCTTTCCTCCTCCCAGCCTCCCATCCCACCATGACCTCTCCATTGTCGTTAACAACACTACCATCTCCTCTGTCACCCAACTCCGCTGCTTGGGTGCCACCCTTGACTCCTCTCTCTCTTTTGCCCCCCACATTCATTCTCTTGCCAAAGCCTGTTGCTTCCAACTACACAACATCGCCCGCATCCGTCCCTTTCTCTCTCAGGAGCCCACCAAAACCATCATACACGCACTCATCATCTCCTGCCTCGATTACTGCAACCTCCTCCTCACCGGCCTCCCCCACTCCCGTCTCTCCCCCCTCCGCTCTATACTCAATGTGGCCGCAAGACTCATCTACCTCTCACGCCGCTCCTCCTCTGCCTCCCCTCTCTGCCTCGCCTTACACTGGCTCCCCTTCCCCTACAGAATTCTTTTCAAACTCCTCACCACCACTTACAAGGCTCTCTCCCACTCTACTGCCCCTTATATCTCTAACCTCCTCTCCATTCACACTCCTGCCCGCTCCCTGCGCTCGGCCAATGACCGCCGCCTCTCCTCCACTCTGATCACCTCTTCCCATTCCAGAATCCAGGACTTTTCCCTTGCAGCCCCCCTTCACTGGAATGACCTCCCTCGCTCCATCCGCCTCTCTCCTACTCTGTGCTCCTTCAAACGTGCACTCAAAACTCGCCTCTTTCTCAAAGCCTACCAACCATCCACTTAACCCCCATCTCCTCCACTCATTCTCCCCTCTCTCCCATTCCCTCAACTGGCTCCTCTTGTGCCTGGTCTGTTTTACCCTCCCTTAGGATGTAAGCTCGCATGAGCAGGGCCCCCTCCCCTCCTGTCTCCATACCTGTTCTTCTGCTCCGTGTCTATTGCATCTGCCTGCCTGGAGTTTCTGAAGTATTGCTACTTTTGTTTATTGTTCTGTACTGTTATACCCTGTATAGTCTACTGTTTGTACTATGTGCGGCGCTGCGGAAACCTTGTGGTGCCTAACAAATAAATGATAATAATAATATCATCTCAGGTGCCCTGCCTATAATGGTATAATGGTACTGCTGTATAACTGTTATCCTGGCATATCTCAAGAGCCCTGCCTATAATGGTATAATGATACTGCTGTATAACTGTTCTACTGGGATATCTCAGGGGCCCTGGCTATAATGGTATAATGGTGCTGCTGAATACCTGTTTTCCTGGTATATCTCAGGTGCCTTGTCTATAATGGTACTCCTGTATAACTTGTATCGTTGCCTATCTCAGGGCCCTGCCTATAATAGTATAATGGTACCGCTGTATAACTGTTATCCTGGGATATCTCAGGTGCCCTGTCTATAATGGTACTGTTGTATAACTGTTATCCTGGTATATCTCAGGTGCCCTGCCTATAATGGTATAATGGTACTGCTGTATAACTTACCCTGGTATATCTCAGGTGCCCTGCCTTTAATGGTATAATGGTACTGCTGTATAACTGTTATCCTGGTATATCTCAGGTGCCCTGCCTATAATGGTACTGCTGTATACCTGTTATGCTGGTATATCTCAGGGGCCCTGGCTATAATGGTATAATGGTACTGCTGTATACCCGTTATACTGGTATATCTCATGTGCCCTGCCTATAATGGTACTGCTGTATACCTGTTATCCTGGTATATCTCAGGTGCCCTGGCTATAATGGTATAATGGTGCTGCTGAATACCTGTTTTCCTGGTATATCTCAGGTCTTCTGCCTATAATGGTATAATGATACTGCTGTATAACTGTTATCCTGGGATATCTCAGGTGCCCTGCCTATAATGATACTGCTGTATAACTGTTATCCTGGGATATCTCAGGTGCCCTGGCTATAATGATACTGCTCTATAACTGTTATCGTGGTATATCTCGGGTGCCCTGCCTATAATGGTACTGCTGTATAACTGTTATCCTGGGATATCTCAGGTGCCCTGGCTATAATGGTATAATGGTACTGCTGTATAACTGTTATCCTGGTATATCTCAGGTGCCCTGGCTATAATGATACTGCTGTATACCTGTTATCCTGGTATATCTCAGGTGCCCTGGCTATAATGATACAGCTGTATAAATTACCTTTGCATTAGACACTGATTAATACCACAAACTATCATATGTTGCTGAGTCTATTATGTATTTCAGTATCCATTAGATTTCTGATGTCAGTTATGATATATATAAAGTTGGCGCTAACTGCAATACAGCCACTTGGCCCAGTCAGACAACATCTGACTGTTTTTGGTACTGAAACTGGAACAGTTTAACGAGGTCGGAAGATTTACGTGTAGACAGGTCACCTCTCAACCTGTCGACATGGATCCTGTTCATTGTATTAGGATCATTACCAGACATTGCTGTAATACTGCTGTGTCACCAGCATACCAGAGTGGACATATGAGTTGTTTATTATTACTATTATTATTATTACTATTATATTATCTGCCTCATACGGACTGCTAGACATCTGCTCTGCCAAATGTGTTCACTCTGTTAGTTCTCTCTCCTCTCTCTAGAACTGCATAGAAATAAGAGGGAGCATGGACGTAACAACGGGGGAGACCATCACCGGAGAGCCCCTGCCGTGTGACCACCTACATCATACCGAGTCTGTACGTACGTACCCAGAATGCCATGTGTCCAAGGGTAAGAGAACCCTGATATCCGCTCTGCAAACAAGAAGTGCAGAGTTATAAGTGAGAGGGGGGTCGGTGTTCCTCCTTAGAAAGCTTGTGGCCACCATCATAATTCTGCTATGGGGACCACAAGTCAATATCCTTTATAATGTGTCTAAAGGCTCTGTTCACATAGGGGCCTGAGTCACCAAGGAACGCATACTGAGCACAATGTGCTTATATTTTAAAACCCGCGTAAATGACCTCTGCAGACTTCTGAATTCAACAAGGAACCGATCGGCAGATATATGCGCTGAAGTTCTGATAGACCTGTGCCAATCCTGACAGTTCCACACCTATACTGTCAGTGTAATCCCGTTGTGTAACGCTCTACGTTATTAGTACGACCACAGAGAGAGGACGTCATCATTACACATCAGCTGTAGAACTTAGAGTGGCTTTTGGCTTTGTTTCATTAACTCAAGGACTGACCCCTGAACCAATCATCTACATAGTCTGCCAGTATCTAGGCTGAGGAGAATGTGTGTTTTATATAGGACATTACTTGTGCTCTAACATTCAATTATCCACACGTTTCAGATGTATTAAATTAAAACATACACTTTCACTTTAATAGAGAAAAAAAAATGAAGGCCCAAGTACTAAAAGTTAGAGTAGATTAAAATAGTTCTCACCATTTTTTAATAAAAACATTTTAAATTCAAAACATAGAAAGTCATTTTAAATACGACAGTGAAAATGACAACAGTGACTATTTACCTCCATATTTACTGTAACCCCAACACTTATGAATAGAGTGCTTCGTAGGTCAGTCTTTAGAAGGTTTATTACATAAACCAGTGTTAAACACCAATTCACAGAAAGCATTTTGAGTGTTTATGAATTGGGTTTTGAAGAAATTATTTTTAAGATGAAACTTACACAAGTTAAGAACTGTTTTTTTGTGAATTTGGCCCATTGTGTTTAAAATGTTGCGCTAAATATAACTCACCTTTATATACAGAAGACGCCATCATTATTCTGGTGAACAATAAGCCCCGGCCGTCTTCGAGACAACTTTTAAAAATAAATGATCAAGGCAGTAAAATACTTGTAAAACATTCATAAAATTCCATATTAACAGCCTGCTGCCACCTTTTCTGTTAACGCTGCGCCAGACTGCCGGTTACGGCGCTGGTTATAACATGGCGCCAAGAAACTATGTAAGTTAATTTCTGGAAGCCAATCACTCGATATTGAACACTCTGTAACCCGATGTGACAGTGGCTCTTTCTGCAGCCAGACGGGGTAATGTCAGAGTAGGGGCCCGGATCAGAAGCCCAGATATGACATTGATGCATGACTGTCTCACAGAACGCACCCCTGAACCAAACGTCTTCACAGTCTGCCAAATCCAGAGTCCTGGCCCTATCATCAGTTGCTCCTACCTCAATGAAAAATAAAAGGTCCTAAAACGAAACCGTATATGCAGAAACAATGTAACATTTCTGCTCCCCTGGAGAAGTAGCTGAATTACTAAGATCATCACATTATTTCTCCCACCATCTTCTACATACATCATTAATGTGACTTGGGTCCAATGCATATAACAATGTATATATGGTGTGACTGTGAGGTGCAATAGAAATAAAATAACAGAATACCAGATGTTATTAGTTTTTGAAGAAAGAAAAATGAGATGAAGAAGACATTTTTGTGATTAAGAACATTTTTTGAAACAATATGAGCTAAAACATTAAATGATTTCACCATAACGGGTGTAACCTTCATGGGTCTCTGTTCCAACCAGATACCTAAACTATGAGGTGTTCAGTAAGGATCTCATGTACATCCCCTGGTAAAAAGCTGAAACATCCCCTGTAGTGTCTGGGATCGTGTAGCCCACCGAACTGTGTTCCCCAACACCCATGAGGCTACTTATGGAAAATGGGTGGTTAAAGTCATAGTGGGTGTCCCGTCCAATCTCTTCAGTGTTCAAGTCCACGAAGTAAGGTCCTGCTCCCCTCCCATTGCTCCCCACCTCCAACAACGAGGGCTGGCGTTCTCCATGGTCATCGTTCCTCTCTTCCTGCTGATCTTCTTTCTCAGAGACATCAGCCTCTGAGACATCAACTCCTGATGGTTTTTTTGGTGTTTGAGGAGCTCCCTTTTGCTTCTGAGCCAACTTGAATCTCTTCTGCCTCCTTAGGTAGCATCCATTCTCAAACATGTCTCCTGAGTTTGGGTGCATTGCCCAAAAAGAGCCTTTACCTGGTTGCTCAGGAGCCCTAGAAACTCTCACAAAACAGTCATTGAAGGAAAGGGAATGTCGTATAGAGTTCTGCCATCTCTGCTGGTTTTGCCGGTAATAGGGAAAGAGGTCCATGATCCATTGATAGATTTCATTTAGTGTTAGCATCTTGCTTGGGGCCTGCTGTATAGCCATGGTAATGAGGGAGATGTAGGAGTATGGGGGCTTGGAGTGAGCTGCAGATCTCCGGTCATAGCTTTTGATGCTCTCCCTTGGCTGGCTAGGACAGGTATACGGCTGATAAACTATTCCTGAGTTTGCTGTAGGTGAGGTGGAACCTGGGTAAGGTCCAGAGGAGGGTGGTCCCACTGGGTTGAGGGTCATGTATGAGTTCAGTGGTGTCGAAGGTCCCATATTAGTTGCTGAAGGATAAATCTGGGAAGGAGAGGGAGCGAACACAGGTCTAAGATAAACAGTAGACACATCGGGAACTTACAATGCTGAACTTTATTTTTTCCTGTTCTGCTCTGTCCCCTAAGGAAACAGAAAAGATACACAAATATCTGTGACCTGTTCTAAATCCGGGAACGTTTAACCTTTCATTTACCTGATTCACAACAGTTAACTAAATTTCTCTAACATACCTGCAGGTAAGGCTGTGTTCCTCTGTGCCATAAATACCAGTCTCTACCCTCCAGACACATTTTGCAATCAGTAGAACACATAAAAAACAAATTGGACACAGATATGTAATTGACGACGGAATCAGCAACAATTTGTGGCTGATACAATTCACATCTTTATCAGTGCAAGATAAAACTGGCAAAATGAAGAAGACGTTCTTAGTCCACCTTGTGCTCTGCAGATTACTCTGTCTTTGGAGAACTTAAAGCTACACATGTAAATGTCCCCTTATTCTGCCTGAGATAGATCTTCCAAACAATTAACCATTACATAGACAGAGACCTGAAGTAAACATGGAAACCAGAATATTACTTAACCCTTAAGCCAACGAGACCAGATAAACACGTCATCACTTCATGCAGAAGGCTCGGCTATCTGTGTCAGATACCGGTGAGAGCGATCCAGCCAGAGAGCTAGACCTGATCGGTTTAACTCATCCCCATTGGAGACCTTTGCTGTATACCTCACTTAGAAAGACATTCAGCACAATTAACTGATCGTAAGCCAAACAGAGACCTGCTGAGCCTATAGCCCTTTCTTCCTCCGACAAGAAGCTCCTTACATTACATTATGTTTATCATAGCACTAGCATGTTCCATAGCTTTGTACAACAGCTGGTTGGAAAGTACAAAATGATTATTATTAGTACTTTTAGCTTTTATTTATTAAGAGCCAACATATTCTGCAGCGCTGTACATTGGAGAATAACATGAGAACACTAATAGAACCATCCGTGTGGAATATTTGTGGATAGAATGTGAGACACACTTGGTAATCCTCCATCTCTCCCACTGGAGCTGGGCCTGCTAACTGCCCTGTCATCGCTAGTGTTTCTTTACTCCAGTTGCTTTGTTCATAATAACTATAAAATTACACCAAAAAAATAAACTAATGAAATCTTTGGGTTTAAACAGCGCAGAGAAATATATTTATGTCAGATTCGTTCTACAGAGAATGTGGTCACCAGGGTACAATCTCCTCGCCCAGGGCCATGTGCCACAGTCTTCACACAGTCATCACCCCCAAATCACTCACCTCCAGCGGCTGCCCACAGTACGACGTCCACTCTGACAGGTCATGTCCCTCCATCCTCCTCTCCCCTTCCAGCAAATCCAGCCTATCTCCCCCTTCTGTAATATGGGTATATTACTTCTCCCAGAGAGTAGTGTAAGTCAGGTCAGAGTATGAGAGCCCCTTTCTAGGCTCTCCCAGGTATATATGTGTACACAAGGGCTGTCACGCCTCTCTCCTCTCCCTCCCTTCCACTGTGTAAACACTGCCATGCCAGACACTCACACCTCTACTGACTTGGTAAAAAGGGACAGAACAGTCTCTTTACAGATAATTTACCAAAGTCTGATTTCCGAAGCTGTATTTCCTGCTCATACACCCTCCGGACCTGTGCACAAACTGAGAGAAATGTCAGTGTGGCTTTAGTGAAATTAAAAGATAGATTCAATTAATAAAAAAGACCACTCTACCTACCTTTAGGCAATTGTTCTACTACATACATGACAGGTCTACAAGAGTCGTATTTAGAGTGTCCCCAACGACATTGGAAACCAAGTACTGGATGGATGATAATATACACCCTGGACGTCCATCGCAAAGTGCACATCAGCCCCTCATGTACCTTGATATTGAAGAGTAACTGAACATCCAGCTGTGCTAGAGAGACAGATATAATACAGGTGATTGTTCCTATATCACAGAGATGGTCCAGTGCCCATTATTATAACACCCGGAGATTGTACTGCGCTACCATGTCTGTATCTCCACATGTTTTATTGTTATCCAGGGTTACCGGAGAACTCCCACTGTAGGCTCTGGTGGAGAGAAGTACACTAGGGTTAAGGGGCCTGTACCGGAGCCCCAGCTATGTTATTTGACCCAGTAAATCTCTGGGATTCTGCAATTCAACAAACTACAATTAAATTTTTTACACTCTGTTGTCCTGAGCCCCAAATATAACACATCTGTCTGCTGTAGATGTCATATTACGGCCAGGAGATCCTTATTGTACACCGAAATCCTGAGGGATATTCTTCTTCCTTCTACTTCTTTTCCTGCTTTCTTCTATGGTTAAAAAAACCCTCATAAACGTCGTATGACCTGCTCCTATCAGACGAATGATGGGCCTGGGGCCTGTCCGGAACCAGCCAAGAGCTGCTTGGATCTGATTGCCTATTGCTGGGGCATGTGTGTCCTAGGGGGGCTGCCTTGTTTGTGAGCCCCTAAGGAGTTCAGCCTTATGCTGTGGGTTCCCCTGTTCTAGTGGGACCAGCCCAGTCTGTGATACCTGGCGCTGGTTCCAGAAACCTGCAAGAGATACCTCTGGACACAGGATGTGTCCGCATAGGATGCACCTGTAGGGGCTGTACTCCAGCTGTACGTCCTCATCTACCTCTCCAGGACCCACGCCGGCACCGTAAGTGCAGGAATCATAGCGCAAGTCTGCACATGTTGGGTGGATGTTTATTCCATAAAATAAGTGTAAACAAAACCACATTAACACTTTATACACAGCACAAAATAATGTGACAATATTACTATAAAGGACACAAAGGAGAATACTTCCATTCCACCTCTGTTAGAGACTATTGTCCTTAGGGTCTATAATGTAATTTGTGGGTTGGTGCTCACAAATGTGGACTTATCCTTTAACTGTGTGCCCCTGTCATTAATAACGGTGATATTATTCACTCATTCCACGGTGAGCGACTGGTCTTCTCTCTTCTTCTGTCACATTTATACTTAAACTGAAATCTGAATTCTTATGGTGCTGCTAATACACAAAGCAATATCTGCCACTGTACCTCAAGTATCGCAATAGGCATAAAAATCCCACAAACTGCATCTACTATAAAGGCATACCGCCGGTCAATTAACATCCAATATTTAGAAAGACAATTCTTGTTTTTATACAAAACCAGCACCATAGTCAGATTATGTTTTTTTTTGTGCATACTAAAGACATTGCCCCATACTCTCATCACTATATTTTGTGGATAACAATCTGTGACCCATTTGTCCAAAACTGGGTCTGCACCATTTTCAGCTCAATCTGCATGAACCATGAACCAGGGTCTGTACAAATTACACACAAAGGTAATCATTAACCCTCACCAAGCATGTAAAGCACACATGACTAGTAAAGTGAATTATACCAGCAGTTTCCCAGTGGTCTTCAGCAAGACAGTCAGCAGACATAGTGACAGTTCCTGGAAATAGTCGGATGCCACAAACCCTTGAAAATAATTTTACTGACAATGTACAAAAAGTTTACTTTACAAAAGTAGGAATTGGAATATGATGTTGTGAAACCACGTGGTGCGGTTTTTGGACTCGTTCGATTAAAGCATGAAGACAGGTGATCCATCGCCCCTGTCGGTGTACTCTGAACTATCATCGTCTTACTTACCTTACAGTTTATTGTCATTTGTTGTTCCTAAAAATGCCTTGCTGCTATCACAGCCATATTATGTCATCAAATCTTCTACATTCTGATAACTATATGTGAATGTTGCTGCAGGTCTATCATATATAATAACTTTAATTTTAGTTGTCCTTAAAGGGTGAGCACCAGTGAATTATGGGGAAACCCCTTAAGTCAGAAGACCTTTGTTCTGAGCCCCAAAATGAGCTGATTCCCAATAGAATTTATTTCATATCTGACAAAGAGCGGACTGTTAGCACAACTTCCTTTCCTTTACATGACCCCATTTTGGTATAAAGGTTGCCTAGTGAAGTGGAATCTCGACGGGATTTGGTACCGGGGACACAATACCTCCATCAACCGTCTAAATCCAACTCCACTGATGGTGGACACCGGACACACGTCTAACACCAACATTGCTGTTATTGACGCAGTTATCCGCTTTGCCATAGGATGACTAGTGTCGTACTTGGTGCTCATGGCAAACGATTGTTGGACGGTCAACTGTTTGGTGAAAGACGTAGCGTTCTTGCGACTTCCCCTCTGGGAAGGTGACTGACTAACAGCAGCAGTGGCAGTAGTAGGCGTACCGCTGCAGGATTCCTCAGATGAATCCCGTATTGAAGAGGACTCAGTCTGGCTGGTGACATGGCCTGCAGGACTAAATCTGATGGAGATCGTGGAGGAAGTTGACGAGGAGGGTGTTGGTGGTGTGTATCCAACAGGACCAAGGGATTTAGGTGTCCCTGGACTGATGACGGTCCTAGCCCCAGTTCCTGAACTAACCACTGAACTATGAAGGTTATTCAGGTGACGTATAAGGGAGGATGTCCCTAGGTGGCCAAGATCCTTACTCCTGCTTATTTGAGCTTTACATAAGCTACATATGGCCAGACATTTGTTATCCGCATTGGGGTAAAAATAACTCCAGACAGAAGAGGTGCATTTCTTGGTCTTCTGACCAGGCATGACGATGGGCTTTTTCATCCCATGGACATCCACTTTTTTCCCCCCTGGTGCCTCATTTAAAATAACCACATCAGCATCCTCCTCATCAAGTTCCTCCACAACGCCAGCTACATCAATAGCCTCCTTGACACCTTGATTATCCAAATCTGGAGCGACACTGTGGGTCATCCTTCCAGCATATGCAGAGGGTGTGCTGCAAATGGTGGATGGAGTCACCTCTTCCCGTACAGTGATGGGAAGGTCAGGCTTCGCAACCACCAACACCCTTGGTCTCGCCTTGGGGATTTGTGATATCATCTGTTTAGAAGGCAGAGTTGTTTGCTGTGTTGTTGCTGAAAGCATAACTCTTTTAAATTTTTTGGAGGGGGGGGAGGAGGAGGGCTTAGATCCTTGGGTGAAGCTGAACCACTAGTGCTGAACACGGGCCAGGGCCTAAGCTGTTCCTTGCCACTCCGTGTCGTAAAGGGCATATTGGCAAGTTTACGTTTCTCCTCAGATGTTTTCAATTTTCTTTTTTTACTAATTGTAGTGAACTTTTGCTTTTTGGATTTTACATGCCCTCTACAAGGAGATTAGGCATCGGCCTTGGCAGACGACGTTGATGGCATTTCATCGTCTATGTCATGACTAGTGGCAGCAGCTTCAGCATTAGGAGGAAGTGGGTCTTGGTCTTTCCCTACTTTATCCCCCAAATTTTGGTACTCCATTATATGCAGCACACGTTGTATTACAGTACTATTTTTTAAATACTGCAAGATCAGTTAACAATTTTTAATAGATTGCAGTATTAATGTTAATGGACTGCAATAAATTTTTTTAGACTTTTCAGAATATTTTTTTATATTTTTTAAAAGGATTTGTGTCGAATTATAATTTTTTGGGAAGATTTTTTAATACTTTTAAAATAACGATGCACTTTGCAGAACAAAGCACAGGACAAAATGCACTGCTGGACTCAGCAAGGACAGAGCACTGGACTGATGCACCACTGGACTCAGCAAGGACAGAGCACTGGACTGATGCACCACTGGACTCAGCAAGGACAGAGCACTGGACTGATGCACCACTGGACTCAGCAAGGACACAGCACTGGACTGATGCACCACTGGACTCAGCAAGGACAAAGCACTGGACTGATGCACCACTGGACTCAGCAAGGACAGAGCACTGGACTAATGCACCACTGGACTCAGCAAGGACAGAGCACTGGACTGATGCACCACTGGACTCAGCAAGGACAGAGCACTGGACTGATGCACCACTGGACTCAGCAAGGACAGAGCACTGGACTGATGCACCACTGGACTCAGCAAGGACACAGCACTGGACTGATGCACCACTGGACTCAGCAAGGACAAAGCACTGGACTGATGCACCACTGGACTCAGCAAGGACAGAGCACTGGACTGATGCACCACTGGACTCAGCAAGGACAGAGCACTGGACTGATGCACCACTGGACTCAGCAAGGACACAGCACTGGACTGATGCACCACTGGACTCAGCAAGGACAAAGCACTGGACTGATGCACCACTGGACTAAGCAAGGACACAGCACAGCACAGCACAGCACGAGAAATAGCAGGACAGAGGACCACCTAACACACCCTCCCTCTTCCCTGATCAATGCCCGAGTGAAGATGGCGGCGGCAAGCGGGGAATTTAAAGGTTCCCAGTATTGCGAGATCCAACAGCGGGATTATGACTCAGAGCCTCGTTTTAACTTTTGGAATCGGCGGGAATACCCGGACAGTGCTCGGATCTGACTCGGATCCGCAATGTTCGGGGGGACTCGGATTCCAGGAATCCGAGTGCGCTCATCCCTAGTAATTTCGTACTCACTGTTGTGGATTGGTCAGAAGTTTATACACACTACACAGCGGTAACGAGATTGGAGCTAAAATATTAAACGGTCCAACCAAATGAGAGCTGAGAGCTGAAATCCAGCGAGAAATTACCGTATTAACGATAATAGTTTTTCCGCGGTCGAACCTGCAGGGGGTATTCAATTGTCTGCGGTTTGAGCGTGGAAAAACTATTACGGTTAATACGGTAAATTACCGTATTAACGGTTTTTCCGCGCAGGATTATCGTAATAACGGTAATCCTGCGCGGACCGCAGGATTTTCGGCAATCCCGCAGACAATTGAATATGCTTCTTAGTGGCAGCAATAGATAATATATTTAGAGCATCTTTATCATGGATAGGAGTATATTGAGTGAAGTGAGATAGATGCCCAAGTATGTTAAGCACTCCTATTCAATAGTATTGTGTTATATAGTTTACATAGGCAGTATATAGTTAGCATCTACTCTCACATCGCTACCTGCTTGTACATTGGGTCACTGCTTTTCAGAGATTTTGACTGATCTGTACCTAAGTATGGAAGTGCCCCCCGCTCATAATGTAATTGGTTGTATGCACACGGAGCTCCTCTCTGAGATATGTAATCACATAGAGCGTCCCTCCGTGAGCATGCTGTATAGATGGATAGAGCAATAGGGGTATTGGCGCGCTAATGTGTTATATAATTAGAGTGGTAGTATTACGCTATAGTTAAAATTATCTGCTTAGGACAGACTAAGTTTAGCGGCCAGAAGGCTTTCCCATGATTAAGCCTTCTGGCGAAACGTATGTCGGGCCGACGTCACGTCAAGTGACGTCACGTCCGGAAGTAGGAAGCTGACAGCGACGTTTGGCCACTAAACTTAGTCTGTCCTAAGCAGACACCAACCTAATTTTAGGGACTACTTGTTGGCAACTTTTTGCTTATTTAGGCAAATATTCCATCTATGATTCAGGCTACTAATACCTGCATGAACAATTCAATAATAGGGTATTTTCACTAGTTCATTCAGACCTATATGACATACATATGTTAGGTCAGCCCTACTACCGGGTTGTTTTATTTTAAACTCTTTCCTTATTCAACACTTTATTTTTAATATTTTGCAGTTTTTTCATCCTGGTTGTTTATTCATAAATATTTTTAATGAATATTAACAAAGCTTAATGTATTATTGTAACCATTTGTTCATACCTGGAGTGCTTATTTGGTCATATCTTTTTCTTTTGGACTTATATAATAATGAGCGTTGACCTTAGCACCCCCTCACGACTTATACAATTTAGTCTGGTTTGATAGTGAGGCTGGTAACTACCTTGTGCGGAGCTCTTTCCCTTGGGTATACACCTTCCCCTGTAAGCCCACCTCTTTCTGGGTCTCTGAATTGGGGCTATTGGAAGACATGGTACAATCTATCTGACTTGCTCTCCATACCTTCCAGTCCCGCAGCTTCTACACAATGTTTTGTTATCTCAGAGGTCAAGTGATGGCAGAAGGGGGATTGTGCTGTGATCAGCAAGCTGAGAAGCGGGTGGCAGTCTAATGCCTCTCTTCTCCCTGCAAAAGTCATGTGAGTGCTTGCAATGATAATCATATTATAAAGAGCAAACTGTAAACCAATAATAACAACTTGAATTACATAATGTCTGAGCCCTGGGCAGCGGATGACACCGGATTACTCTAACCCCAATATTTTTTACAAACAGAGGGCGTGGGGCAAACCAGTATTCACTAACAGGTCCAGCCCATACATATGTCTACCTGTTGGCCGAGAGGCGGGCAGAGGATCCTACCTGGCCACTCGGATTATGTTTTAAACACAGAGTTGCCGGGTAGTATCTTCTGCCTGTTTCTCAGCTGCAAGGTCTAATCAAATTGAAGGAGGGGCGGGGTTATCCTAAATTCATGTTGAGAATAGTGGATGCAAGATTAAGATGTCCTAGAGTTGAGATAGACTTGAATATACACTATGCCAGGGCTACGGGAGACAGAGGCCAGCTAAGGTGCAGAGATCGAGATATAAGTCAGAGCACATGTAGACTACAAGCATCGCTGCCCTGATCTGTGTATAATTCAAATGATGATTGAGAGTGTGGGTGGCTGGTCTGAGAGACTGTAGTTACCTGTACCCTAAGTGCAGTTCAAAGTGAGTTTAAGGAGTCGGAATTCTAGGGCTCTGAAATGTGCCAGTATTACGGTTGCATGTCAGCAAGGAAGGAGGTTCATCCAGCACTGAATACCAGAAACCACCAGGGGCTACAAGTGGAGTGTAGAAGAAGTGAAGTGTAGAAGAACCAGTAAGAGAGATTCACCAATGAATATTGGCTCATCCCTGGTAATGTGAATCAGTTCTCCAGCATGTGTGGGGTCACCTGTTGCTGAGGTGTGAGAGACTGATCCACAGGTGATACATACTGATAATATTAGGAGCATTCACATAACATATACTAGTATTACAGTTCCTTATAATGAGTGGAGACAAGATGGAAAGCACAAGGACATCACTAACCTCAAATGGTCAATAAAATGGTCTCACACCCTCATCTAACAGGAATAGAAACCCTCTAACCTGGCACTGGCACCACAGCGTAACACCATTAATAAGCCTCTAAGCTGGCACTGGAGTCTAGCGGAGTTGGCAGCTGTTTTTATAAATGGTATTTGTACTTGTAATTCCAGTTTAGCCAGATATTCCGGAATATGAAATGTTTGTTCATATAATGAAGCTGGAGTCACATATATCCACAGATAGAAATATGTTGAGAGTAAAGAATTGGTGTTTGGTTCTTAGTACCCAGCGGAAACAACAGGTACAGCTGAATATTCTCCGCACAGCAGTGCTCATCCAGGCCATAAGGTCTGATTATTTCACCCAGTGGTAGTATCTATACAACAAATAACATGGAGGAAAGAGTACAGCCCTGTGGAACGCCGCATGTAGGGGCAGCGGTGCAGATGTATCCTGAAGACGCTCTGCCAGTGAGAAACGATATGAACCAGCCAAGGACTGTGTCCTACAGTCCACACTGTCACTCACCGTACTTCTAGATCTAGAGCTGGGCCAGTTGTCCCTCGGCTGGCGCCTGTGCTGCGCCGCGGCCGTCTACCATCTTGACTAGGCTTCTGCACATGTGCAGATCAGGAGGTCTCTTTATAACCTTTCCCTTATTGGTATTAGCTATCCATTAGCCTTGTCTCTATTTAAGGCATTCCTGACCGCTCCTTAATTGTCTGAGCTTGATTCTCACCTACTCGTATCAGCTGTGTACTTTGTTTCTATGGATCCATGGTAGTCTGCCTCCTGTTGTATGCTATAGTGACCGCTGCTTCTCACCTGTTGGCCGGATACTTTTAGCCACATCCGTGGTAAACTTGCCTCCCGCTGTATGCTGTAGTGACCGCTGCTTCTCACCTGTTGGCCGGATACTCTTAGCCACATCCGTGGTAAACCTGCCTCCTGATGTATGCTGTAGTGACCGCTGCTTCTCACCTGTTGGTCGGATACTCTTAGCCACATCCGTGGTAAACCTGCCTCCTGCTGTATGCTATAGTGACCGCTGCTTCTCACCTGTTGGCCGGATACTCTTAGCCACATCCGTGGTAGTCTGCCTCCTGATGTATGCTGTAGTGACCGCTGCTTCTCACCTGTTGGCCGGATACTCTTAGCCACATCCGTGGTAAACCTGCCTCCTGCTGTATGCTATAGTGACCGCTGCTTCTCACCTGTTGGCCGGATACTCTTAGCCACATCCGTGGTAGCCTGCCTCCTGTTGTATGCTATAGTGACCGCTGCTTCTCACCTGTTGGCCGGATACTCTTAGCCACATCCGTGGTAAACCTGCCTCCCGCTGTATGCTATAGTGACCGCTGCTTCTCACCTGTTGGTCGGATACTCTAAGCCACATCCGTGGTAGTCTGCCTCCTGATGTATGCTGTAGTGACCGCTGCTTCTCACCTGTTGGTCGGATACTCTTAGCCACATCCGTGGTAGTCTGCCTCCTGATGTATGCTGTAGTGACCGCTGCTTCTCACCTGTTGGCCGGATACTCTTAGCCACATCCGTGGTAGTCTGCCTCCTGATGTATGCTGTAGTGACCGCTGCTTCTCACCTGTTGGCCGGATACTCTTAGCCACATCCGTGGTAGTCTGCCTCCTGATGTATGCTGTAGTGACCGCTGCTTCTGACCTGTTGGCCGGATACTCTTAGCCACATCCGTGGTAAACCTGCCTCCTGATGTATGCTGTAGTGACCGCTGCTTCTCACCTGTTGGCCGGATACTCTTAGCCACATCCGTGGTAAACCTGCCTCCTGTTGTATGCTATAGTGACCGCTGCTTCTCACCTGTTGGCCGGATACTCTTAGCCACATCCGTGGTAAACCTGCCTCCCGCTGTATGCTATAGTGACCGCTGCTTCTCACCTGTTGGCCGGATACTCTTAGCCACATCCGTGGTAAACCTGCCTCCCGCTGTATGCTATAGTGACCGCTGCTTCTCACCTGTTGGTCGGATACTCTTAGCCACATCCGTGGTAAACCTGCCTCCCGCTGTATGCTGTAGTGACCGCTGCTTCTCACCTGTTGGCCGGATACTCTTAGCTACATCCGTGGTAAACCTGCCTCCCGCTGTATGCTATAGTGACCGCTGCTTCTCACCTGTTGGTCGGATACTCTTAGCCACATCCGTGGTAAACCTGCCTCCTGATGTATGCTGTAGTGACCGCTGCTTCTGACCTGTTGGCCGGATACTCTTAGCCACATCCGTGGTAAACCTGCCTCCCGCTGTATGCTATAGTGACCGCTGCTTCTCACCTGTTGGTCGGATACTCTTAGCCACATCCGTGGTAAACCTGCCTCCTGCTGTAGTGACCGCTGCTTCTCACCTGTTGGCCGGATACTCTTAGCCACATCCGTGGTAAACCTGCCTCCCGCTGTATGCTATAGTGACCGCTGCTTCTCACCTGTTGGTCGGATACTCTTAGCCACATCCGTGGTAAACCTGCCTCCTGCTGTAGTGACCGCTGCTTCTCACCTGTTGGCCGGATACTCTTGGCCACATCCGTGGTAAACCTGCCTCCCGCTGTATGCTGTAGTGACCGCTGCTTCTCACCTGTTGGTCGGATACTCTTAGCCACATCCGTGGTAAACCTGCCTCCCGCTGTATGCTATAGTGACCGCTGCTTCTCACCTGTTGGTCGGATACTCTTAGCCACATCCGTGGTAAACCTGCCTCCTGCTGTATGCTATAGTGACCGCTGCTTCTCACCTGTTGGCCGGATACTCTTAACCACATCCGTGGTAAACCTGCCTCCCGCTGTATGCTGTAGTGACCGCTGCTTCTCACCTGTTGGACGGATACTCTTAGCCACATCCGTGGTAAACCTGCCTCCCGCTGTATGCTATAGTGACCGCTGCTTCTCACCTGTTGGTCGGATACTCTTAGCCACATCCGTGGTAAACCTGCCTCCTGCTGTATGCTATAGTGACCGCTGCTTCTCACCTGTTGGCCGGATACTCTTAGCCACATCCGTGGTAGTCTGCCTCCTGATGTATGCTGTAGTGACCGCTGCTTCTCACCTGTTGGCCGGATACTCTTAACCACATCCGTGGTAAACCTGCCTCCCGCTGTATGCTGTAGTGACCGCTGCTTCTCACCTGTTGGCCGGATACTCTTAGCCACATCCGTGGTAGTCTGCCTCCTGATGTATGCTGTAGTGACCGCTGCTTCTCACCTGTTGGCCGGATACTCTTAACCACATCCGTGGTAAACCTGCCTCCCGCTGTATGCTGTAGTGACCGCTGCTTCTCACCTGTTGGTTGGATACTCTTAGCCACATCCGTGGTAGTCTGCCTCCTAATGTATGCTGTAGTGACCGCTGCTTCTCACCTGTTGGTCGGATACTCTTAGCCACATCCGTGGTAAACCTGCCTCCTGATGTATGCTGTAGTGACCGCTGCTTCTCACCTGTTGGTCGGATACTCTTAGCCACATCCGTGGTAAACCTGCCTCCTGCTGTATGCTATAGTGACCGCTGCTTCTCACCTGTTGGCCGGATACTCTTAGCCACATCCGTGGTAAACCTGCCTCCCGCTGTATGCTGTAGTGACCGCTGCTTCTCACCTGTTGGTCGGATACTCTTAGCCACATCCGTGGTAGTCTGCCTCCTAATGTATGCTGTAGTGACCGCTGCTTCTCACCTGTTGGTCGGATACTCTTAGCCACATCCGTGGTAAACCTGCCTCCTGATGTATGCTGTAGTGACCACTGCTTCTCACCTGTTGGCCGGATACTCTTAACCACATCCGTGGTAAACCTGCCTCCCGCTGTATGCTGTAGTGACCGCTGCTTCTCACCTGTTGGTCGGATACTCTTAACCACATCCGTGGTAAACCTGCCTCCTGATGTATGCTGTAGTGACCGCTGCTTCTCACCTGTTGGTCGGATACTCTTAGCCACATCCGTGGTAAACCTGCCTCCTGCTGTATGCTATAGTGACCGCTGCTTCTCACCTGTTGGCCGGATACTCTTAGCCACATCCGTGGTAGTCTGCCTCCTGATGTATGCTGTAGTGACCGCTGCTTCTCACCTGTTGGTCGGATACTCTTAGACACATCCGTGGTAAACCTGCCTCCTGCTGTATGCTATAGTGACCGCTGCTTCTGACCTGTTGGCCGGATACTCTTAGCCACATCCGTGGTAAACCTGCCTCCTGATGTATGCTATAGTGACCGCTGCTTCTGACCTGTTGGCCGGATACTCTTAGCCACACCCGTGGTAAACCTGCCTCCTGCTGTATGCTATAGTGACCGCTGCTTCTCACCTGTTGGCCGGATACTCTTAGCCACATCCGTGGTAAACCTGCCTCCTAATGTATGCTGTAGTGACCGCTGCTTCTCACCTGTTGGTCGGATACTTTTAGCCACATCCGTGGTAAACCTGCCTCCTGATGTATGCTGTAGTGACCGCTGCTTCTCACCTGTTGGTCGGATACTTTTAGCCACATCCGTGGTAAACCTGCCTCCTGATGTATGCTGTAGTGACCGCTGCTTCTCACCTGTTGGCCGGATACTCTTAGCCACATCCGTGGTAAACCTGCCTCCTGATGTATGCTGTAGTGACCGCTGCTTCTCACCTGTTGGCCGGATACTCTTAGCCACATCCGTGGTAAACCTGCCTCCTGATGTATGCTGTAGTGACCGCTGCTTCTCACCTGTTGGCCGGATACTTAACCACAACTGTGGTTAACTAGCCTGCTGTCGTGGGCTGAAGTGACTGTTACCCATTACCTGTTGGCAACCTTTTATTCTATCAGCATTAATTATTTCTGGCCAATTGCTACCATCAGGTTATATCTTTCTCATTGGACTTATTTGCTTTAGTGTTATTGGGATAACATTACCTCTGTTTGCTTATCCTATAGTTTATGTTTTATTATCTCTCTTGCCGGGCAAGTGTTGTTACCATCATCGTATATATCTACGTTCTCCTGAGTACCCTCACATTATTTCTATTATTAACATTATAGTTAGCTGTACTCCGTTGCTCTGCGGCACTCTCTTGAGGACCGCGACCTGCGCCGTGATGCCGCAAAATCAAACCCTCTTGCGGGGGTCCCTGGAGAAGACTCTTCATTGGCTGCCTGTATTTCAACGAATCCAATATAAAATTCTTCTACTAACATACAAGGCCATCAACAAAATTGCACCGACATACATCTCCTCACTTGTCTCGAAATATCTCCCTACTCGACACCTCCGTTCTGCACAAGATCTACGTCTCTCCTCCACTCTCATCACATCCTCCCATTCTCGGTTACAGGATTTTTTCCGGGGTACCTACTTCGTGGAATTCCCTCCCTCGCACAGTAAGACTTTCCTCTAGTCTTCAAACCTTCAAGCGTTCACTGAAAACCCCCCTCTTCAGACAAGGTTATGATATTCCTCAACCATCATATTAATTTCCCTAGATTACCCTATTGCCATCCTCTACACAGCTAACGCAAGACAACAACCCTCTGACCAACATTGCAACATACACAGCCCACTCAGTACTTTTACCTTTGCAGTCTAGCTGGTCCATTGTGCAATATGATGTAGCACATGCCCTTGTGTTTCTAACTCCCATTGTCCTATAGATTGTAAGCTTTCGAGCAGGGTTCTCTTACCTCTCTGTCTGTATGTATTACCTAGTATTGTCTTATTAATGTTTGTTCCCAATTGTAAAGCGCTACGGAATTTGCTGGCGCTATATAAATGTTGATGATGATGAAGAGCAGTCACTGCGTTAGACTCCGCGCCTCGAGAGTAGTGATAACAACTAGCAGAGCATTGGGTCAAGAACTCTAGTGAACGTGACACACACACACACACACTCTTCAGGTGCTCTGTTAGAATCCATGGTCCACGGTACCAAATGCTGCATTCTGGGTATGTTCTCCAGATGAAGGTCTGGGGATTGCATCATGGATGTATCCTGAAGACCCTATGCCAGTGAGAAACGATATGATCCAGCCAAGGACTGTGTCCTACAGTCCACACAAATTCTTCAGGTGCTCTGTTAGAATCCATGGTCCACGGTATCAAATGCTGCAGAGAGGTCCAGGAGGGTTAAGATTGAACATCTGCATCTCTGGCCATCAGAAGAACATTGAGCAGACGTACCATGGCTGGTTTCATTGCTGTCATCCCATGAATCCTATCTGGAATGGACCATAACTATCATGGGTTGACAGAGGGGTTTTCAGTTGGGTTGTAACCACTTTCTAAATAACCTTCCCTGGAAATGTAAAGTTTGATACTGGTCTGTGGTTATTCATACAGTCTGGGTCTAGAGAAGACAACTGCTTCCTTTATTGTCTGCAGAGCATTGGTACTGGGCCAATGACATCCATGCGCGCTATAAGACGTTGTGTTGGGGCTGGGCCAGATTACAAGTAGTGCGACGTAACTTTAGAGTAACTTTAAAAAAGTCTTCTACATACAGGGGGTCGAAGCTCGTCCAGGAGTCAGATAGCCACATTCACAAGCTTGGACACGTTTGATGGCACCGATTCCAGCCCGGATGGAGGATACATTATCAGCATAGACTGGAAACTCATTGCACCTTGACTGGGAGGGTTGTATCCGCTGCAGACATGGTGGTCTCTAAATCCTCTTCACCATAAAGAGAAGCTGAGCTGGTCTGTTGTTTAATCTCTCTGACTTCTTGTGGGCGATTCAGTAGGTTGGATTAGTTTTATTTTATGTAGATTGTGTAACATTAGGGTGGATTGTGTAACATGGAGGAGGGGTACAAAGTACATTTTAGCAAAAACTAAACCCACATTGAAAGTAAATGACAACAAATTGTCCCAGAGTGGAAGTAGGGCCCTGGGCAATGAGCTGTCTCTCCGTATAGTGTCAGGTCAGGCCTGGGACAGCTGGTGACAGAACCCTAATTGAAGATACTGCGTATTAGAGCTATGGGTAATAAGCTGTCTTATGGGAGATACTGTGTAGTACAACTAAGATACATCTTCTTATTATTAGACATATAACTACAGCTCTTGACACGTCTATATGATAGATGTAGTTACCTAGCCATTGACTATACCGAGGTAATGTTAATGTGTCCAAGATGAGACACAGGTAACAAGGCTACATACGCCAGCTGAAGAAATGCCATCCTAAAGACAGAGTATACTAAAGCTCCCCTCTCACTGATAACAATACTTTTGGACATATTTAGTGTGCTGGGTCTTACACCAATGGGGTGTGGTACTGCATATCGATGCCGAGAAGAGCGACAAGACTCACCCCGACGTGACTATTCCGAAGGAGCTGGTTCCCGACCCTGCCCGATGACGACTCCTCTTCACCCCGACAGCAGCCAATGACGATGAAGCAAGTAGGCAGCTGCAGCTGAAGACGTCATTGAGCCTGCCGACGGCATTAGGGGGTGAGGTAAGTATGCACCAATGTACAATGTATTTTATACATTGTACATGATTGGCAAAGGCTGGTCAGTGTTTTGCTTCTCTATTTACCAATAGGTTGAAAATAGCTGATGCCTAGAACCCAGCGGTAACATTTCTTCATTCTTCTAAGAAGTATTAAAACAAGGGATGGGTAAATAATTATGTTATTAATTATGTTTTGTTTCCTGACATTATGAAGTATTTTGTGTAGTAAACCAGGGATGAATCACTGTGTGATTACAATGCACACACCGAAGTCCTTCTCCAGGTAATTACATTCTTTCTCTCTGGCCTCATTTATTGTGAAGACCTTTGTTACATTGTCTCCAGAGGCGTTCTTTACATTTACAAAGCTCTTTCAAGGAACCTTCCACTCAAGCCTGTGTTTGTCCGGACGGACTCACTGGTGCGCACCAATATTCAAGTTTCGTTTTGGACTGCCTAGCCGCTCAGACGGCGGACTTACATTTTCAATCTGGACTGTCGAGGCGGGTAAGCTTGACTCCTTTATCTATGGCTGGATTCATTTTATTTTGGCTACATTAGATACGGAAGACGGATACACTCTTTATATTTGCAATTTACCGCTGCCATATGAATGCGATATAACCAATACTAGAGAGGTGTATAACTAATCACCCCCATCGCTCTATTCAGTATGTGGCAAGTTGTCATCTGAAATTATGACTTTACTCGACATCACGGAGCCTTTTGTATATTTTTTGTCAAACATCTTTTATCTAATTGTTCTAGGACAATCTTTTGGAAACATTGGAAGTTCTGTGGAATATAAAACACATTTTGTGGTTTTTTTTCCAAATGGGTCATTGAGCCTGTGCACTGGATCATGTGTTATATTGGTACATGTATTAAATTGTTTTAACCATTTGTATACTAAGTAAATATCAATCTATATTCATTATTGTTTTGGTTTTATTATCATACTGTATCTATCTATATTAAGGACATCCTATGCGCAATCTGTTTTTCTGTATCTATATTATTTAGAGGATTTACACTTCCTCTGTTTGATTTGCTGCACTTGATGTCCCATTTATATTCATTTGTTTGTTTTATCGCCTATAAGCGCTGGAGACCCTTTAGTAGTTGATTACAATGCACACACAGAAGTCCTTCTCCAGGTAACTACCAGGCAATACAATCAGCCATTGCTGATGTTAGTAATTTGTATAATAATATGGCGTGAGGATGGTTATCTTACAGTATTAACAACTTGGTGCCCGGCTGCACTTTAACAGATATGAGAAAACTGCTGGGAGGAGATGTTATGACGTATTGACTCAATTTTGGAGGTAAAGTGGGTAGCGAAGTCGACAGAAGAGAGTGGGGAGGGAGTTGAATGTGGCAAAAAGGCAACAGGGGTTGGAGGATTGGGAGGAAATGAGAGCCTTAAAGGATTGTTTAAGAGAGTGATAGGGCCAAACTCTAGGAGGTAAGTGTGAACTTGAAGTGGAGGAAAAGTCAGTAGGAGAGTGACTGTCTCCAGAGCCGTTGTGCACTTTCATGAAGATAGTGGGTCAGTTGAGTGCCACGGTGAGGCGGGGAACGACAAAGCTCGATGGTGACAGCCGGGGAGACCGAGTCAAATGCAGTGGTAAGGGTGTGATTATAGGAGACAGCCTCATCGGGGCAAGAAAGAGTGGTGATGGGGGAGAGGAGCGAGACCAGGGAGGAGAATGTGGTAGGATCAATGGTGTCAAGATTATGTCTGGTGAGAGTAACCTTGGGGGATGGGGGAGGTGAGAGATGGAGAGATGCTGAAAGAGAGGAGATGGTGGTCAGAGAGGAAAAGGCGAATTAATGAGGTTGGAGACAGCACCGAGGTGTGAAAAGACCAGATCAAGGGAGTGGGCACTGCGATGGGAGAGGAGGTCCAATGAGAGAGACCAAGGGAGGAGGAGAGGGAGAGAAGTTTGGAAGCAGCAGGGGCAGCACGATGGCTCAGTGGGTAGCACTTCTGCCTCACAGCACTGGGGTCATGAGTTCAATTCCCTGCCCAATGGGGCAGGGACTGATGTGAGTTCTCTGTACAGCGCTGCGGAATCAGTGGCGCTATATAAATAACTGATGACGATGATTTAATGAAGACAACATATTACAAATCAGAATCTTTTAATATGTAATTATTTACATACATAATTAATTCTCCAACGTAAATGACCATCTGGCTAATTAACTTAACGAGGGGGCCGATACTATCTACAGCGAGAATGCATATTTATATACATATATATTGCTTTTTGGGCTATGTTCATCTAGAGAGAGGAGAACAGGTAAGAAGTGTGAGAGGAACAGACGCATCATGATGAATAATATGTAAAATACACTTAGAAAAATAGCAAAAGGAATAACCTGAGAGTAGCAGGAAACACACAACTGGACAGGGTGACAATATCCCCAGAAACCCTCGGTCCCCCGCCCTCTCACCTACCTAGCGGTATAGGAAGATCAGTATTACATACTACAGGAAAGGAGGCCGCGTATTGGCAGTAATAATATGGAAGTGGCGTATTGGATAATTGCTTCAATCTATGGGCAATCGCTGGTCCAGTAAGGGTTGTCATTGTGCTCCTAACGGGACATATTAGATGTGGCTTCAGTGGGATCGCTGTTTGGGCTGAGTGTAGGATATACTAAGGGACTGTTCTGACAGGTTCCTTGTAAACCTTAATAATGCAAGACAGACACTATTAGTAATAATGAGGGTACTCCTTACGTACTCATCTGAGTGTGCTCAACACAGATCCATCCTCAGTGGGCGCTTCTGTACATCACATGCTCCCTAAACATGGACTATAATAAGCAAACTAAAACGATTACTTATTAATAACTGTAAATGGGAGTACCCACATTTAATGACCAGGAAGAGACTTACAACAAATGTGTTTCAGTTCAGAGATGTCATCAGTAAGGGGGAGAGACAGAAAGGTACAAAAAGTGGAAAATGACTTTATAATTTTCTTTTAGGTAAAATAGAAGCAAACATCTGAAGTAAATTAAGTGAATTAGGGTTAATAATTTGTTATATCCGTGAAATTCTGGAGATTTGTAAAACGTTGTGTACAGCTGAGCGGTCATTACAACTCCAATCAACCTCAGCCAATTACAGGATTATGGGAGGAGCAGGTCTGGACATTTCTGTTCTACAAATGTCTGATTTTAAAATAGTTCTCCGCTAATGCTAAAAAATAAAACAAATAGAGGAGTCCTACTAGGGTATGAAAGCTTTGTATGTCTTCTGATAGGGGAATATAGTCCTGAATTTGTGGGGTTCTCATTATACAGCAGTTCACCCTTACACTATGGTCGTTATTTACACGTTTTTCCAGCGCCCTCTGCGCTTGCGTGGCGTCAAGTAGGCGAATCTCTTCCTCTTGTTGGGAGGAGGAGAGGGCGGAGAGAGAGCCTGTTCTTCTGCCCCATCCAGCTCTCCACCCTCTTCATGCACATCCAGATTTTCTTCCACCTCATAACTCACAGAACAGGGTTCTGACTCCGGCTCTGTCTTGGTGGGATAGTAGACGGGATCAATGAGGGCAGAGGGGGAGGGTGATGCTGGCTGTGGAGGTATAAGAGGCAAAATGGCTGCCAGGACATTGGTCAAACGGTCCATGCTCTGACGTAAGGTATATGTGAGGTGCCGTATAGCTTCGGCCGTTTCCTGTTGGGCTCTAAGCATGGCAACCGTTGGGTCATAGTGCTGGCTAACTGCCCCGGGGGCAAGCATCGGAGAGCAGGAGCCTGGAGGCAATGTGTGTGGGGACGCCCCGTCTGAAGGATCCGGCGATGGGCTTAGCTGGGGTAATTGGACAATGTGAATTTGGGGAGTTGGTGAAGGAGATTCCTTGGGATGGAGAAGCATCGGAGCGTCAGGAGGACAACAAGGACCACTTAGAGAGTTCTCTGCACTAGAGGAGCCGGGTCCTGGTAAATGTAAGTCTGTGGGATGAGAAAAGACAGATTGTATTATACATGTGAGTTATGTTATTACTGGCATCACCATAAGCTATGCACGTAGGGCCGGATTAAGGGAAGGGAGGCCCCTGGGCTGTAGCCCAGTTAGAACTCGGGGTAATCCGGCCCTGTATGCATGTAGCACAAGCTTCATAAGTAAAAGGTTCTGTCAAGGTATAAAAACTCTAATAGTGAATGAACAGCTCAGGTATTTATAGTGTAAGATATCACAATACATCCTCCTCCCTACGCAGGTTATAAGTGAGAGGTCTGCAGATTGGTGCATAGTAAGATGACAGCAGCGGATACAGTTCTACGTAATGTAACGCTGCTCCAAAATAGAGAAAACAGCAAACGGGGTCATTTGTAAAACTGTGTTAAAATATACATGGGATATACAAATATCAATACTGGAAATAAAAGTGTGTTATTTACTATAGAATATTGAGGTAATTTACCTCCACATAGGGAAATTTTATAAAATGATGGCAAATTATATGAAAACAACATTTCCTCATATTACCATCAAGGGGTATTATATGATATTGAGGTACCAACCTTCCCCCCAGATAACAGGAGGGTGTTGCTGCCACAACAGGGACAGACACCAGACCTCCATCCAGCCGCCGTCATCCCTACAACACCTTCATGTTTCCCGAGAAGGAGCGGTAACTCCGACTACTGGGATGTCTGCAGCTGAGCACCAGTAAACATTAAATACTAATCTATAGTTATCAGCTCATTGTGTCTGCAGCACAGGACAACGTACAAATATGAAGTGGAAGCAAAATAACTAGATTCAAGGCTCACCCTAATAATCACCAAGGAATATATCTGTCAGTGTTGTCTATTAATCTCACCTTAAGGAGAACATGAATAGAGAAACAACTGTACAAAGCTGTATATATATATATATATATATATATATATATATATATATATACACACACACACACATATATACACACACATATATACATATATACACACACATATATACACACACATATATACATATATACACACACATATATACATATATACACACACATATATACACACACATATATACATATATACACACACATATATATACATATATACACACACACACACACACAGTAACTACAGATACAGCACACCAGGCCTCATACCTCACCAGCACGCCAGGCCTCATACCTCACCACCACGCCAGGCCTCATACCTCACCACCAAGCCAGGCCTCATACCTCACCAGCATGCCAGGCCTCATACCTCACTACCACCACCACGCCAGGCCTCATACCTCACTACCACCACCACGCCAGGCCTCATACCTCACCATCACCAGCCCCCAGGCCTCATACCTCACTACCACCAGCCCCCAGGCCTCACCACATGGCACCGTTTTAAAGCTCATTTTTACTTCTTCCCAACAACAGTCAAAAGTGGAAAAGTGCAAATTGTACCATTTAAATCCCCTAATTTTCTTTTATCAATTGTTGTGTTATAAGCATATTTCTAGCAACTCACCCATATGGCCCAGCCGTGTCCCCGGGATATAGTGATCTCTCCCAGGTACCACTCCCGGGCCCAGGATGGCAAAGATGGTCTCCTCCTCTGCGGTCAGCACCTCCTCCGCCGTCCCGTTCTGGGTGGAGTGAGGCACGCGCGCCAGCTTCTCCTTGGTCCGTCTCTTAAAATCATTCCAGCGCTTCTGTACTTCCTGCGCAGTGCGCTTCCAGTTGGTGATTGCGTTGATCTTTGCAGCAATGCCCTCCCACACGCGGCGACGCTCGGCCACACTGAGGCGTCGGCTCTGTGCGCCGTACAACATAGAATAGTGAGCACGGACCTCTCTGATAAGGATCTGGTTCTCCTCATAAGAAAACCTTGGTTTCCGGAGACGCGTCACTTCCTCCGTGTCGCCAGACATGGCGAGAGCATTCACGATGGCCTCCAGGGTTTTGGCTAAATGAGAACGGAGAAGAGAAATTAGATAGGAAACAGAACACAAACTTATTCCAAACATTCAGAACTCTGAGTATGCGCCAAACAATAATACCAGGATCAACCAATAACCTGCAGTCTGTGGGCTCCCAGGGACGGCCCTGGTCTCAATGGTTTCATAGCAAGAATATTAGTGCACAAGATAAGTTCTATTTAGTCTAATTATGGCCTTAAATGTCATTATCACAATATCATAAATTTAAATAGAACAGATTATTGCATTTTATTTATTTAGAATTTGTGCTTAATGACTGTAATAAGTGGCCCAGTTCACAAAAACGATGTTCGTGAAATATTCGGGTAACATTTGAACAATCTGTTAACAAAAGACCAATTCATGAGAGATTAATAGTTTATGTCATCAATGGAATGTTTAAAATACATGAAAAATATAAAACATCAAAACAAATGACAAAAAAACAAAGTGAAAATAACTCCTGTGATAAGATTGAGAAAGAAATTTCTGTAAATGTAATGATGTACAGAGAGATTATATTGAAAGAAATAAAAGATAACTTAGAACTAGGGAGGTCCCAATATATGTCCGGTATTGGTAACTGGGGAAACTTGTACCGGGATAGAGACAGTGTCTATCCAGAGCCACACCTTGTACAAACTGACTGCACGTCTTTACGGATACATACTGAGCCTCATCGTCTGCGTTATGTGACATTAATATACCCCACAGTATGGGTGCTACTGAGCAGAGTAATATACATGAAATAATTAGCGTAGTTCCACCATGCTGGGTGCGCAGGGGGTTCTCTAACGGAGCAGACACAGAGCGCTGATCCAGAGTGGAACACAATGTAACTTGTGACGTCAGTGTATGTATGACGTGAAAGAGGCGTCCAGGTCTGAAGGAGGAGCAGATGCGTCCGCTTGACAACAGACACACCCCTCAGACACTGACGCCCAACCCGCGTATATGTATAAAAAACTTTTATTTTATATGTTACGAACATAACTGCTGTGAGGCATCTTTTAAACTATAACCAACTAATACAGCAGGAACAACTTCCTGACATGATACAACAACACACTCAGCAAATCCTGATATACGGCTGAGCGACTACTACGTCTTACTAAGCGTTCATCATCATCATGCACTACTCACACCTACTTCTGACCACCCACAAATAAAACCGCTTTATCAGCTGTATCTGCAACTACGTTCCGGTCTGAATCTGTACACGATTGCTGGAAGATGAACTTACTGTACGTTGTCTATAACAGCCCCCTTCCCTCCCCCGTCACCTGTTCAGCAGTAAAATTTTGCAGGTCTGAATAGCCGCAGTTGTATTTTCTCAGCATGTGCGGTGTGAAATAACGCAAAGATACGATACACAAACATCTCACTCTGAAACATGCCCAGAGTGACTGACAGCTGCACAGACCTGTTATCACTAGTTAAATTGTCACTCCCTAATTCTCAATGTGATATGAGGTATAGAAGAAACATAGTTGCAATAACGTAATGTGTGGCTAATGCTCATACTACTACATGTGCAGATTTATACTCCTTAAAGTGAATGAAAGCGCTAACAGCCTATAATGATTGAAATGAAGAGGCAGTAATTTATACCGTTACACATTTTTGATGTATCGATAAACATGAGCCGGACATATTGCCTCCACGGACCTGTAGAGATATATGCACAATAAATACATAACAGGTGTGAATAATGATTAATGATTGATTTATAATCATATAATTTATGCCATTTTCTAATTTGAGAAACACACATATAAATTATCTCTGCACGTGAATCTCCAGTCCTGGATAAGGTCTTTAGATAAATGAAAATATGCAAATCTCCATTTATTATAATTTTGTATTATATAACTTTAATGTTAAATTTTTACTTTTTTCAACCGAGTCATCAAATGATTCCGAGTGTACGGCAGACACAGCAGAATATAATCAGTGGGACAATGGTTAATTACTGATACATCTCTGAAGAAACTGCAGGAATATTGCAAAGTAACGAGTTAGGGAGAATGTAACTGAACTGAGCACAGTTACAACTTCAGAGTTCTTCAATAGTCTAAAGCTGGGTACTCACCAATGTAATTATCACGCAGATCACACGATAAACAAGTGTTTGGTAAGATGCTGCATTAGTTCGTACGCTCCCATCATCATGTTTTATCTTAACAAAACACATCGTATCTGTTTATAAACTTTCTAAAAATCGCGATCAATGATGGAATGATGTCGGGCAAATGTGGCAGTGTGTACACACGACAGCAGTGTAGGCAGATATCTGTACAGTGTACAGTCAGGGTCTTTTCAGCAGATGGTTATGAGAGATGAAGATGACAGATCTGAAGGCAAATTGTGTAGGTGTGTGTATCATCATCATCATCATTTATTTATATAGCACCACTGATTCCACAGCGCTGTACAGAGAACTCACTCACATCAGTCCCTGCCCCATTGGAGCTTACAGTCTAAATTCCCTAATACACACACACACACACACACACACACACACAGATTAGGGTAAATCTGATAGCAGCCAATTAACCTACCAGTATGTTTTTGGGGTGTGGGGGGAAACCGGAGCACCCGGAGGAATCCCACGCAAACACGGGGAGAACATACAAACTCCTCACAGATAAGGTCATGGTTTGGAATCAAACTCCTGACCTGTGACATAGAAGTGCTAACCACTGAGCCACCGAGGGTATATTGTTTTTTCTTTTTTAAAAATTCACCAATTTGCAACTTCGCAGACAGCAACAATTTTTTCAAACAGGTGACTGAAAAATTTCCTTGTACAAATACTTTATAAATAAAATAATGTGTGTGACCACTGCAGCTACTTTACATAGCATTAACAATCACAAAGGTTTTCATAGTGAAAGAAAATATAATTATTCTGGAATTTACACAACATATGATGTTATTTGGTGATAGATAAACGCAGGGAAGAGTCAGATACCAGATGCTGTGTGTAATTAGCCTGATGTGTATTACATGGATGAGCCAATAACTGGACAGTCAATATGGGACACAGGACAGTTGTGTTATTTGCACCTTATTATTAACATAAGCATATAATAATGGTGCCATCTGCTATCCTGGGTGCTTTAATGACACAAACTGTGACCACTGAGAGGTTTGCAGTTATAGGAAGTTACATAACCTCAGTGCAATCTTAACCCTTGATGTGCCGGGCTCTAGGATGCTGTGCACATGAATGTACAGCGATTTATTTTTACACCCATTTTTCCGGGTAAACACAAGGATTTGTGGACCATGAAGGTGCTGCATAGGTGAGGGTGGAGGACATTCCTTGCTGAGTACAGGCACATGCAAAAAAAGAACATTTCATTTGGCTGGACTGGGATATTCAACAGAGTTTAATAGGGTAGAGAGGGGACATTTAAAGGGGTGTTCAGTTCTTGGAGTGAGTGTGCGCAGCCTTTTTCTCCCCACAAAATCTTCCTCTGTATTGGATATAAGACAAGTTTTTTTATATATACTGTGTGAGGGGGGATCCTGTCCATTATTATAAGACATAAATTAAACTAAACTGAGTTGTATTATAAGAGAAACATGTAAAAGTAAAATGACTGAAATAGATGATCCCAGAAGTATTTATTTGGATATTGAAGTTGTGTTTTACTGTCTGTGCAGCATGCAATGTTCACTACAACGCAATGCAAGTAGAGTAGAGATGGAAATGTAGTCAGCACTCTACAGAGGGACATCAGAGTGCAACAAGCACAGTACAGAGTGCAGGATGCGCAGTACAGAGGGTGCTAAGAGCGCAATATGCTCTGTAAATAGGAAGCACTGTGCGCTGTGCTTGAAGGGGGGGGGGGGGGGTGCAGGGTTACACAGGGCAAGAAGCTGCACTGTTGCTCTCCTGTACGCAGATCAGGGCTGGATGACGCTCTATGAATGAGGCAGCTGAATGCACTATGTGTGCAGAATATTTTATATTTATATTCTCACCTTTTTGAAGCTTCTTCTGCTTCTGCTCCACCTCTTCCACTTCCTCTCCCCCCCCTCCTCATCTGCTCACCCTGTGCACAGCAGAGCATGCTCCGCACTGCGTCACTGCAAACACTCCCCATCCTGCATACACCAGGATTCTGGGACATAATACCCTCCCTGCGTTCTGCATAGTGACCACCAGATGGCAGTGCGGCACCTCCTGGACCGGACTTTCCCGTTCGTTCTGCATAGTGACCACCAGATGGCAGCGCGGCACCACGTGGACCGGACTTTCCCGTTCGTTCTGCATAGTGGCCACCGGGTGGCAGTGCGGCACCTCCTGGACCTGACTTTCCAGTGAGTTCCTCATAGTGGCCACCAGATGGCAGTGCGGCACCTCCTGGACCTGACTTTCCAGTGAGTTCCTCATAGTGGCCACCGGGTGGCAGTGCGGCACCTCCTGGACCTGACTTTCCAGTGAGTTCCTCATAGTGGCCACCAGATGGCAGTGCGGCACCTCCTGGCACTGACTCCAGCGCTGCCGAGCAGGTCATTCAGATTGCTGTGTACTTGGGACTTGGTGCACTACAATCATCAGCATGACTTCATTGCTTAACTTGGATGTAAGGTAATGTTTTGTATTTTAAATACTTCATATCGATAAATATTGACTTATAAAGTACAGAGGATAAAAATAGGTAAAACACATGACAGATACAGAATAAGAGGAATTATAGTGGACATTAGGGTTATGCTTACTATGGACATTTGCAGGGACGAATCCTTAAGACTGGATCTTTTATTTGGAAATTAGGGATCAATTGACAATTATGCTTTTTGCGCACAATGTAGACCCATTATGTCTAAAGATGAGCAGGCTCGGATTTCGCTGATCTGAGCCCACCCGAACAGTGCGGATTCGACGGGATCTTCCGGCCGCCAAAGCAATCCAAAACGAGGCTATGACATGAGACTCGGATGTCATAAATTCCCCGCTCGCGGCCGCCATCTTCATTCTCCCTACGATCACTGAAGAGGGAGGTTGTTTTGGAGACCCTGTGCTCTGTCCTGCTGATCAGTTTAGTCAAGTGGTGCTTTGTCCAGTGCTCTGTCCTGCTGAGTCCAGTGGTGCTTTTGTCCTGTGCTTTGTTCTGCTAAGTCCATAGTAATTTTATAATTATTAAAAAATCATAATTTTTTTCTAAAAAAAAGAAAAAAAATAATATAAAAAAATAATTTAAAAAGTATAAAAAAAAATCTAGTGCAATATATTCTTGCAGTCCAGAAATATTAGTACTGCTATATTTACCTACGTTCACTGTTCTTGCAGTCCAGAAATATTAGTACTGCTATATTTACCTACGTTCACTGTTCTTGCAGTCCAGAAATTTTAGTACCAGAGATTTAACTATAATGGAGTACAAAAATTTGCAGGATAAAGTAGGGAAAGATCAAGACCCACTTCCTCCAAATGCTAAAGCTGCTGGCACTAGTCATGACATAGACAATGAAATGCCATCAACGTCGTCTGCCAAGGGCGATGCCCAATCTCCTAGTAGAGGGCATGTAAAATCCAAAAAGCCAAAGTTCACTAAAATTAGCAAAAAAAGAAAATTGAAATCATCTGAGGAGAAACGTAAACTTGCCAATATGCCATTTACGACACGGAGTGGCAAGGAACATCTTAGGCCCTGGCCCGTGTTCATGACTAGTGGTTCAGCTTCACCCAAGGATCTAAGCCCTCCTCCTCCCCCCCTCTAAAAAATTTAAGAGACTTAAGCTGTCCTCAATAACACAGCAAACAACTCTGCCTTCTAAACAGATGGCATCACAAATCCCCAAGGCGAGACCAAGGGTGTTGGTGGTTGCGAAGCCTGACCTTCCCATCACTGTACGGGAAGAGGTGACTCCTTCCACCATTTGCAGCACGCCCTCTGCATATGCTGGAAGGATCACCCACAGTCCAGTTACAGATTTAGCTAATGAAGGTGTCAATGTTGTACATCGGGAGGAGGATATTGATGTAGCTGGCGCTGAGGAGGAACTTCACGAGGAGGATGCTGATGTGGTTATCTTCAATGAGGCACCAGGGGGGGAAACAGTTGTTGTCCATGGGATGAAAAAGCCCATCGTCATGCCTGGTCAGAAGACCAAAAAATCCACCTCTTCGGTCTGGAGTTATTTTTATCCCAATCCGGACAACAAATGTATGGCCATATGTACCTTATGTAAAGCTCAAATAAGCAGGGGTAAGGATCTTGGCCACCTAGGGACATCCTCCCTTATACGTCACCTAAAGAACCTTCATAATTCAGTGTTTAGTTCAGGACCTGTGGCTAGGACCGTCAGCAGTCCAGGGACACCTAAATCCCTTGGTCCTGTTGTATACACACCACCAACACCCTCCTCGTCAACTTCCTCCACGATCTCCATCAGATATAGTCCTGCAGGCCATGTCACCAGCATGACTGAGTCCTCTTCAATCCGGGATTCATCCGAGGAATTCTGCAGCAGTACGCCTACTACTGCCACTGCATCTTCCCAGAGGGGAAGTCGTAAGACCGCTACGTCTTTCACCAAACAGTTGACCGTCCAACAGTTGTTTGCCATGAGCACAAAGTACGACAGTAGTCACTCTATTGCAAAGCGGATAACTGCGGCTGTAACAGCTATGTTGCTGTTAGATGTGCGTCCGGTGTCCGCCATCAGTTGAGTGGGATTTAGACGGTTGATGGAGGTATTGTGTCCCTGGTACCAAATCCCGTCTAGATTCCACTTCACTAGGCAGGCGAAACCCGGGATGTACAGAGAAGTACGAACAAGTGTCCTCAGTGCTCTGAAAAATGTGGTTGTACCCACTGTCCACTTAACCACGGACATGTGGACAAGTGGTTCAGGGCAAACGAAGGACTATATGACTGACAGCCCACTGGGTAGATGCATCGCCTTCCGCAGCAACAGCAGCAGCTGCATCAGTAGCAGCATCTCCAAAAAGGCTGCTCGTTCCAAGGCAGGCAACATTGTGTATCACCGGTTTTAATAAGAGGCACAACGCTGACAACCTCTTAGAGAAACTGGGGGAAATAATCTCGCAGTGGTTTACCCCACTTAGACTCTCCTGGGGATTTGTGGTGTCAGACAACTCCAGTAACATTGTGCGGGCATTACATATGGGCAATTTCCAGCACGTCCCATGTTTTGTCCACACCGTTAATTTGGTGGTGCAGCATTACCTGAAGAGTGACAGGGGTGTGCAGGAGATGCTTGTGGTGGCCCGCAAAATTGCTGGACACTTTCAGCATTCTGCCAGTGCCTACCGCAAACTCCAGCAACATCAAAAAAGGCTGAACCTGCCCTGCCATCACCTCAAACAAGAGGTTGTGACGAGCTGGAACTCCACCCTCTATATGCTGCAGAGGATGGAGGAGCAGCAAAAGGCCATTCAAGCCTACACAGCCACCTACGACATAGGCAAAGGAGTGGGGATGCGCCTGAGTCAAGCGCAGTGGAGACTGATTTTCGTGTTGTGCAAGGTTCTCCAGCCGTTTGAACTTGCCACACGAGAAGTCAGTTCCGACACTGCCAGCTTGAGTCAGGTGATTCCCCTGATCAGGCTGTTGCAGAAGCAGCTGGAGAAAGTAAGGGAGGAGCTGGTAAAGCATTGCGATTCAACAAAGCATGTAGCTCTTGTGGATGAAGCCCTTCGTACGCTTTGCCAGGATCCGAGGGTGGTCACTCTTTTAAAGTCAGAGGAATACATTCTGGCCACCGTGCTGGATCCTCGGTTTAAAGCGTATGTTGTGTCTCTGTTTCCGGCGGACACAAGTCTACAGCGGTGCAAAGACCTGCTGGTCAGGAGATTGTCCTCTGAAGAGGACCGTGACATGCCTACAGCTCCTCCTTCATTTTCTTCAACACCTGTGGCTGCGAGGAAAAAGCTCAGTTTTCCTAAAAGAGCCGCTGGCGGGGATGCTGATAACATCTGGTCCGGACTGAAGGACCTGCCAACCATTGCAGACATGTCTACTGTCGCTGCATTGGATGCTGTCACTATTGAAAAAATGGTGGAGGATTACTTTGCTGACACCATCCAAATAGACATGTCAGACAGTCCATATTGTTACTGGCAGGAAAAAAAGGTAGTTTGGAAGCCCCTGTACAAACTGGCTATATTTTACCTGAGTTGTCCCCCCTCCAGTGTGTACTCGGAAAGAGTTTTTAGTGCAGCGGGGAACCTGGTCAGTGAGCGGCGAAGGAGGTTGCTTCCGCAAAACGTTGAAAAAATGATGTTCATAAAAATTAATTATCAATTCCTCAATGAAGTACAGCACTGCCCTCCAGATAGTACAGAGTGACCTGTGGTTGTGGAGTCCAGCGGGGACGAATTGATAATGTGTGAGGAGGAGGAAGTACACACTGAAGGGGGAGAGGAATCAGAGGATGAGGATGAGGACGACATCTTGCCTCAGTAGAGCCAGTTTAGTTTGTACAGGGAGAGATGAATAGCTTTTTTGGTGTGGGGGCCCAAACAAACCAATCATTTCAGCCACAGTTGTTTGGTAGTCCCTGTCACTGAAATGATTGGTTTGTTAAAGTGTGCATGTCCTATTTCAACAACATCAGAGTGGGTGGGAGGGCCCAAGGACAATTCCATCTTGCAACTCTTTTTTTGGCATTATGTGCTCTTTGGGGCCTAGTATTTCAAACTGCCATCCTGTCTGCCACTGCAGTGCCCTCCTAGATAGTCATCCTATGGCAAAGCGGATAACTGCGGCCGTAACAGCTATGTTGGTGCGTCCTGAGTCCGCCATCTGTGCAGTGGAATTTAGACGGTTGATGGAGGTATTGAGTCCCCGGTACCAAATCCCGTTGAGATTCCACTTCAATAGGCAGTCCAGAAATATTAGTATCAGATATTAAACAACGTTCATGTGTACAGTAAGGGTGTATACCCGTAGTCAGTGTACAGTAAGGGCGTATGCATGTAGTCAGTGTACAGTAAGGGCGTATACCCGTAGTCTGTGTACAGTAAGGGTTTATGCACATAGTCAGTGTACAGTAAGGGTTTATGCACGTAGTCAGTGTACAGTAAGGGTTTATGCACATAGTCAGTATACAGTAAGGGTTTATACACGTAGTCAGTGTACAGTAAGGGCGTATACCCGTAGTCAGTGTACAGTAAGGGCGTATACCCGTAGTCAGTGTACAGTAAGGGCGTATACCCGTAGTCAGTGTACAGTAAGGGCGTATACCCGTAGTCAGTGTACAGTAAGGGCGTATACCCATAGTCAGTGTACAGTAAGGGTTTATACACGTAGTCAGTATACAGTAAGGGCGTATGCACATAGTCAGTGTACAGTAAGGGTTTATACACGTAGTCAGTATACAGTAAGCGCGTATGCACGTAGTCAGTGTACAGTAAGGGTTTATACACGTAGTCAGTATACAGTAAGCACGTATGCACGTAGTCAGTGTACAGTAAGGGTTTATACACGTAGTCAGTGTACAGTAAGGGCGTATGTACGTAGTCAGTGTACAGTAAGGGTGTATGTACGTAGTCAGTGTACAGTAAGGGGGTATGTACGTAGTCAGTGTACAGTAAGGGTGTGCGAAGCTGGAGCACACGCAGCAGCGTCCGATTCAAGCTCTGGGTATCTCTAAGGCAGGGCCGTATTTCCGACTGGGCATGATGGGCAGTTGCCCGGGGGCCCAGCGGACGAGGGGTCCCGAGGCAGGACTCCTATAAAAAAACAAAAAAAAACCAAAAAAAAACTTACCTGTTGCGGTCACCTGACCGTTCAGGACACGATCCATCTCACTCCCTGGTCCCCTCTTCCGTGATGCGCTCGCAGTGAATGCATTAATGACAGCTGACAATTAAATAGGTGTTCTTTTGTGCTATATTTTGTGACTCTATATCCCAAATATGTATTGGACGTATCCTGCAGTGTCTGTTAGAGCAGAGCGGACATAGACCCGTATTCATCACCAGATGTATCTTCTGCTCCATTCTTTGTTGAATATGAATGTGCATATAATTCATTGTATTTTTTAAAAAAATCACAATTTGTGTTTACTTTGCATTAATGATTCAGGCCCAGTGTATAAGACTCAGTATTTCCCTAAAACATACTGAATAAGTATTCAACCCCTTGTGATCTGGTATCTCTAAGTTTACACAGGTGAGGATACAATTTCTTCATCTTTAGCCTCTGAACGTCGCCAGTAAAGTGACCATAACATTTACCAGATGAAAGGACTCAGTCATTTGAGGAATCTTTGGCAGCGAGTCTGATTGGAAGGCAATGGAGAGTGTTTATTGTTTGATCTGTATGTTATACAACAGTGGCCCAGTATATATGTATTGCCCTACAGCTGGGGTAATGACTGTATTGCCCTACAGCTGGGGTTATGACTGTATTGCCCTACAGCTGGGGTTATGACTGTATTGCCCTACAGCTGGGGTTATGACTGTATTGCCCTACAGCTGGGGTTATGACACTTTGATTGATATCCAGTCCCCAGGTTCAATGTATTGAGGTGTTAAAATGTAAAGATTCCATATATAAGTGTTTTCTGTGGTTATGAGATTTAATGTGACATTATTGGTCACCATTAGTTGAGTTTATATTACTGGCTGTCATGTCAGGGGTTAATGGACCTCCGCAGAGCGCAACAGAGAAAGTGCTGTATCCAGTCAGAGAGAGGACCCCAGAACTAGGAGCCCACAGAAGAATGATGAAAGTTAGGGACAGAGCACGGAAGATGTACAAGGAGATGGCAGAGGAGCTGTCCGGGGCAGAACGTAAGAACTGGCAGAGAGGGTGTGAAGTTTAGAGCGTGATAACGTGGCAGAGGGGTGAGATCAGAGAGAGAGGGAAATGTACAAAGGTGAATAACCAGAGAAGGGAACACAGGAGAGGAGCAGAAATGGGAGAAAGCTGCCAGGCAGAAATAGAAGGAGAGTGAGACTGACAGAGAGACTGACAGGATGTCTGATGGGGAAGAGCAGGAAGTTAGTGAGAGAGTGAGAGGATAAAGGAGATTACAAGGAAACAGAGACTGACAGGATCACTCAGGGGAAAGAGCAGCAGAGAGAGAGGCTAGAGGAGAGTGTATTATTATTTTATTATTATGATCCTTTATTTATATGGCGCCACAAAGGGTCTGCAGCGTCCTACATAGAGCATGGACAAAGCGCAGCATAAGGGCATCACAAATACAGGGTGCAATTCAAAAAACAACTTGGCTGAGATGAAGCAGTACCAGGAAGAATAGAAACGAGTAAAGAGGAGGTGGGGAGTGAAACAGGTAGACCTGAGCCCAGGCACTCGGGCACGACTAACAGGGGCAGAGCAGTGAAGGAGATCGGAAGGACGGAGCAGAAAATAACCAGAGGCAGGGGCATATTGTCTGCTCCAGCTGCATAAATGACCTGGAGCAGAGGTAACAGGGTGAGGAGGTAAAGAGGGTCCTGCTCGCGGGAGCTTACAGTCTAAAATGAAGGGAGAGAATGACGGAAAACAACGAAGGGTGAGGGGATACTCAGAAGGGGGAAACAAGTAAGAGGGTAGTAAGAGGAGCAGAGTGATAGAGGAACAAGAAGAGATGGGAGGTGGAGGGGACAGAGGAGGTTAGACGGAGGAAGGGTAGGTTGTCCTGGACAGGTGGGTTTTGAGGGAACATTTGAAGATTTGCAGGCTAGGGTTTAGCCTGCTAGAACGAGGGAGATCGTTCCAGAGAAAGGCGACAGCCCAGAATAAATCTTGAATGCAGGAGTGAGACGGGGTAACCAGATGGGATGTGAGGCAGCGGCCGTTGCCAGATCATAGAGGGCGAGTGGGAGTATGAGTGGAAATGAGGTTGGAGACGTAAGGAGCAGTGGAGTTGGAGAGGGAGAAGGGTTTGAAGAGGATTATATAGCGGAGGGGAGCTAGTGGCAGAGAGGGGATGCAGATGTAGACCAGTGAGAGAGGAAGATTAGACGGGCTACAGCATTGAGTAGGGACTGAAGAGGAGCAAGGTGGGTGTGGGGGTAGCCAGTACAGCGGAGGTCGCAGTAGATGAGGTGGGAGATGATCAGAGAATGGGTGAGAGTTTTGGTGGCATCAGGGTAGAGGAAGGGTCTGATATGGGCAATGTTGTGGAGAAAGAAGTGTCAGGACTGGGTGAGGGATTGAATCTGGGGGTGAAAGAAAGGGAGGAGTAACAGATGTCACCCAATCATCAAACTTGTGGAGAAGAGGAGATGTTGGTATTACCAGTAGTGATGGAGAGAGTGGGAGGGGAGGAGGGTCTAGTGGGGGGGAAGACTATAAGTTTGGAGTTGGCCATGTAGCGTTCAAGGAGATATTGGGACATCCAGGAGGAGATGGCAGAGAGGGAGCAGAATACTTTAGTGAGGAGGGAAAGGGAGAGGTCAGGAGAGGACAGGTAGATTTGGGTGTCATCGACATAGAGGTGGTACTGGAGAGTTAGACTGACAGCTGAGGGACTAGAGTATCAATAAAGGAGAGTATAAAGAGACAGAGACTTACAGGAATGTTCATGGGGAAGAGTAACAGAGAGATAGGGATAGAGAAGGGATAGCGGAGAATATAAGGGTACAGAGACTGACAGGAGAGAGGAAGATGGTGTCAGGAGGACAGTCAGATATTCTGCAGGATGAGAGGGAACAAACAGAGAGGAGCGTATAAAAAAGAAGGTAAAGCAGAGTAGGGACAGAGCGTAGAAGACAGAGACAGACTTCTGGGCTGAGAGCGAGACCTACAGTAGGAACTACAGGAAACAACACCAGGACTACGAGACATTGCAGGAGAACTATCATCTCAGACCTCATAGCCATACTCTGACGTATTAGTCATTATTTGATCAATGTTGGGGTGATTCAACCATTATGAATCCTGAGTCTAATCATAATAATTCTGTGATCTAACAAGTATCTTTCCCTATCTGTACCGTTGTCCCTATTGCCCCATTATAAAGTTTGGTGCCTTGTAGTGGGCGTGGCTTCACCTCTCTCTGTGCTGTGATTGGTGACACTCTCCATCTCTAACCCACAGGTGTAGAGGTGCGAGCACTGGGAATACCTTCACATTTACATGGAAACTACAGATCTGCTGACTGCCTTGTACAATACATTACCCTTCATAAATAGTGATGATGCAGTGCTCTTCAGCAGCCTCTAGGTGGGGCTAGGTGCACATTTGCTTCCTCTCCCTGTATTATACTGGCTCCATGTTTGTTATCCTAGAGCCACTTAGGGACATATTTATCACAGCGTATTTTATGCCCAGTAATTATTATTTCTTATTCATTTTTATTGCAGAGATAAAAAAAAATATTTTTTAGAACTAGTTATCAATTTATGCTCCTCTGTGTATACAGCCCACGTGCGGCTCCAGTTCTCTGCACACAAAGATATATAGTTCAACATAAGGTAAATGGACATAAACTCAGAGCCAGATAATTCCATTCTACACTGAGTAAGACTTCACCTCACACTAGATTGTAATACTACTAGAAATAATACTCTCATCCCGATGCCTCTGATGACACAATGTGGACAGGAGGGGAGGAGCCTGCAGGTATATGGGCGTGGCAGTGTTTGGCGATAACAGGGATAACGCTGGAGAAGTAAGTAATAAATCCTGAAATACCATAAAAGAACCTTTCTGCAGAGAAAACAGCTCCGTAGAGCGGGTGGAGCAAAATTTTGGCAAATACGTTTTTCTTATTGCACAAGTTTGGATTTATTTTTCAGTGTTTTCATAATTCTATTTAAATCACTGTCTTGTGTTCAAATCACTATAAAAATGTGTAGTGAGAAATTCTACACGGCCCTAGTTAGTGGGCTCAGAGCCCAAGGCAGAGAGGGGGCTAAGGCCCTTAGTCAGCTGGGCAGAGAGGCCCATGGTGTAGGGCATAAGGCCCTGGTTGTAGACAGTGGCGTGAGAGCCCTGTGAGAGAGGGGTGCGGTCCCCTGTGTGTGAGGTGAGTACATTAGGTGGAAGACAACAGTAGAGCAGAAGGCTCCTATGGTGCTGTAGTAACCGGCTGGTTGGATAGCAGCTGTGTACTCGTGTGGTTAGATTGCCATATACTGTAACAGTGTATTATTCTGTCTGTGCGGCGAATATTGCTTTGTATATTGTATTTTGGTGTGCTGTATATTCCTTTCCAGGTGCAAGACGTTAGGCCCCCATTAAAGGTCGCCTCTTGTACTTGCTGTTTTCCTGTATTGACCTGTACTGTGAGGACAAGTTTAGTTACCAGCTTACACATAGCCAGGGAAGAATACACCGTAGTTTTCCCGTCCCATAGGTCTCTGGGGTTACGCTGGTTTCCAGAGGTGGTGATCGAGTATCTCACTGGCAGTGCGGCACAGCTCAATTGAGTTCCAGGGGCGGCCTGTGGTTCTGGTTGAGTGTCCCAGTCCTAAGTTCCGTGCAGGTTCTCTGGCGGTTCCGGAGTGGGATACGTGTTCCGCCTGGGTGGAGGCAGTCGCCGCGGTGACGATCGCCTGCTCCGGGCAGCAGTCTGTGTGCAGGTTGCTGTGAGCCTCTTTCAGGCCTTGTGCAGCCGGTCCTTAGGATTCCGTGGGTGACCCCATAGCAAGAAGACAGTCTTCTTGGTACGACCTAGGTGAGGGTGTTAGGAACAGCCCTCCGGAATAGACCGTGAACACCGGCTGGTGTTCCCTGTAGAGTACAGTGAGTAGGTTCCGTTAGTGCACCACACCCAGTTAGTGTTTGTTGTTATATAGTTGAGTTGCGTTACCGGCCATTAGTAGTTGTTAGGGTCGGGTCGCCTGTTGTAGTAAGTTTAGTGTTGTGGGTGTAGCTCTTAGCCTCACTGTTAGAGTAGAGGGAGGCTGTGTGTTATCTGTCATCCACAGGTGTCGGAGAGTAGCAGGGACCGGAAGTGGGAGTGTCCCGGTGAGGATAATGTTCGATCCCCTCTTTCGGTTAGGCCCTCACTGTGAGGTGAGTAGGGTACTTGAGGCAGGACTGTTCCTGGTCCCAAGTGCCTGTAGTTCCGCGCCTTGGCAAGAGAAAAGCGAGGTGGCGGCAAGCGAGTTTGACTAGAGTGTCTCCGCTCATTGCCGTGGTCTCGGACAGCCCTTTCCTGGTAGGCACGGCCTTAATTCTTGTTTCTTCCTCAGAGGGAAGTGGTTGGAGGAGACCAAGGTTTTGGTTGCTGGTCTGCTGGGATAGGACCGCAGCTGGGTGTATCGGAAGCGAACAGGAGGTGACCATCGTTTGTAAGGTAAGTTCATCTGTGTGCGTCTGTCCTGTTCCCCGCAGGCGCTACACACGCAGCAGCGTCAGATCCAAGCTTTGGGCCTCTCTCAGGTACGTGTTTTTCTGCCGTATCACTTGTACCAGCTACAGGTCAGGTGTAAGTGCTGATTACTAGTGATGACGGCTGTGTATACAGCTACAACATGTGTTTGTAAATAGGATCAACTAAAAATGTATTTTATGTACAGTAGACATTAATAACATCCTAATAAATGTATTTTATGGGAGGAAAAAACCAGACAAAAAAACTTTTTTACATTTTTAGGGGCATATTCAATAAGTCCGGTGCTGGTGATTACGTGCGGCTGCACAAGTCCCATAACCGCAGCACCGCGGTTTTCCGTGCGCTCCCCATAAGGCTGTGAAGAGAGATCCGCGATGTTGCGGTACCGTATTGTCACTTTGCACCCGCAGCTGCGCATAATCGTGAGCCCCGGACATAACTCAATATGCCCCTTAATGCTTTTGTCATTAATAACTATTTTATTAATAGGTAACATGATTAGTCAGACCTGATCCACAGCCTGTGGGGGGCTATAACCCCACTGACAGTCTCCCCAGTGTGACCCCCCCTCCATCCTATTCCCTCATCACAAGTCTTATTGATATGTTCTGCCTTAATGTATGTCTTACCTCACAGGGGCAGATGGGTGTGTGGGGGCGGGGCTTGGTAAATTGCATCATTTGGCCACGCCCCTAAATGGTCATAACCATTTTGGCCTATAACATCATCAATTTGAGAGTCTCACGGACATTTCGGGAGAATAAGCAACTATGATTTATTCACCGTCCCCTTATATGTGTCTGTCCTTCAATAAAGCATCGGGCCTGTGACCCCCCCTCACCTGCCTCCCCCCTCACAGACACTGCTTGTTTGAAACGTGCTGTAAGTGATGCACAGTTAGTGCAGAGCCCGATGTACGGTGCAGGATGTCATATCTTGTATCTTATGTCTTGTATTGTACTATACAGTATGTCTGACTATGGTGCACGGTGCTCACAGCGGTGACGCTGTACACTGGGATGTATCACATGTTTTTTTTACCTTTACACAAAATGAAGATACTGTTTCAATAAAAAAATGGGGTCCAGTGAAGCTGGAAAGGCTTTGCTTGATCCGCTGCCGGATCAGATGACTGTGTGGATGGACAACACTACTGGTATATAACATGGAGAGTCTGTCTCTGAGAAGGGGTCCTGGGCTGGCTTAACCTTTATTGAAAGTATTTACCTCTCCTCTTGCATGAGGGAACATAGGATCATCATCGTCTATTTATATAGCGCCACTAAGTCCGCAGCGCTGTACAGAGAACTCACTCACATCAGTCCCTGCCCCATTGGAGCTTACAGTCTAAATTCCCTAATATACACAGACACAGAGAGAGAGAGATTAGGGTCAATTTGATAACAGCCAATTAACCTACCAGTATGTTTTTGGAGTGTGGGAGGAAACCGGAGCACCTGGAGGAAACCCACGCAAACACGGGGAGAACATACAAACTCCACACAGATAAGGCCATGGTCGGGAATTGAACTTATGACCCCAGTGCTGTGAGGCAGAAGTGCTAACCACTGAGCCACCATGCTGCCCAATAAAATGTACCTAAGACCACCGCCCTGTATCCCGTGGTTATGAGGTACATGGGGAGTGTGGAGTTTTAACACCTTGATCTGCCATACAGTGTGACTCAGGGACTGACTGGAGTTAACACAAACTCTTCCCGTGTCCAATGGAGCCAACATTCAACTGTAAGCGCAACAGGGAATATGAATTGTCCCTTATAAACATTCTCTTGGGTGCTCCACTCCTTGAAACCTTCAAACGGCTCTCGCTCCAAGAGGGGAATTACTGGCACAATGTTATGTTTATGTAGAGATCCTCATTAAATGATGCTTTGAAAAGTGAGGTGTCTCTCATGAGACCAATTGAACCTCATATCCTGCAGTCTCTGACCACCCTAATAATCCCCTGTATTTGTATAAACCCCCCTGTCTGTCTGTTATACAGATCTTAATGTATATACCATGTTACAGAAAATATCTCTGTAATGTTTCAACGTACAGAAAAGAGAAGGTTTCTTCATAAGACAAGTCAGATAAATGTGTCGTGGAACCAAAGGGTTCGGGCAGCCGGTCAGAGGCTTCAGAATGACCGTCGTCCAGCGTCTCCTCACAGTAACCCAGCTTTTCTGGGACCCACAGCGAAGGGGCCACTTTTCCTGCCACACCCCAGACGAATAAATATCAGCTTACACCCTGGTCTTTCTGCTCTGTAGGGAACGAAGATCTCAATATCTCCTCCTGTCATTGCCTGGTACATGCAGAGAGCGAGGGAATAGGTGAAGATGTTGGTGAATTGGGGGTAAGGTATAAGGGGCTCAGATAGGTACATTCTTCTTTGCTTAATAAACACATTTGCGTAGATCCAGATTGTTGCACATCTTACACTTTACGTCTTCTTAAGAAGGCAAAATGGGGGAGGGTCCTGGGCCAGATGGGGCGTGGTCACATCATAGGTGCAGATACATCTTTTAGGAAGTGTATCCTGATTGTCTAATTGCGTATTGACCCAACCAGCTGATAGTAATAATACAATCCTTTTGGGAATATTGTGTAGAACATGTTTAGATGTCAAATAAGGTTGCAATCATGTTAATGAGAGATAGTCAAATGCAAGAAAAGGACTCAAGACCCGCTGAGCCGGAGAATGAACGCTCAGATGAGGCGACACCGAGCTGATGTACTTGGAGGTTGTTTATTTAATTACATTTCATAATAAAAAATGTGACTTTCACATTTATGAATTATTGTCCACATAGTAATCTCTCTTATGTATATTACATTACTGTATTATGTACATATAGGATAATGGGAGTACTAACACTGTTGTCTCTGCATTATCCCTATGGTGACTGACATACGTTACTGTTTTACAGCTGGACGCCTCGTGACGTGCACCCAACTGAATGGGTGCACGTAAATGCGATTTGTCTTGCGTGTAACTTCTACTGTAACCGCAGCGTCCACCTGTGAATGAGCCCCAAGGAGTGGGAAAGTGCTGAATTAGTGTGAAGGGAATGAAGTAAAATGTGAGGATACCACCCCTAGCTGGGATGGCAGTTACCCTCTGTGGGATTCAACTCACTCGGGTAGACCAGAATATATCCAAAATAAGATTTTATTACGACAGCACAACACCACAAGACGTTCACAAGTTACAGGGTAATGGTAGCATGTATCCTCCAGCAGCCTCTTGCAGTCAGCACTCCAAAGTAATAATCTCGGTCTCTTTCAGAGTCTTATCCTCCCGAAATATTACCACTACCGATTAGCTAGACAGTTATGGTGTCGTCCAGCCTGGGATACTGGCTCACACAGACCCTGTCCTGGTAGGGTTTCCTCCAGCGGCAGCACGATGCCTGGCCCAGAGTCCTTTGTGCTGATGTCTTGTACACCAGTATCCTCAAAGCTAGAATAGATCTCTTTGCATTCTGCTCTCCCTATATTCATCGCTGTATACACAGGAGTACAGTCAAATGTCTCAATCCCCCTTACCGCAGGGGGCTATCAGTGGACACTTTAGCTGTTAGACATACTGTCTCTGTTACCTTGATTATGCAAAGGGAGGCTTGACTCAATTAGCTATTTGGCTGGATACACTAAACAAAGGGTTAAAAAATGACATCAAGGAATGACACTTCACACTTGCGTGAAACAATAAGACATTTGAAACATGAAGTAATAATACACATAATACACCGATGCTCTGTCGTTTATACTTAGACTGGTGAGGAATAATAAGCCCTCAGTCCAGTAGCACCCCATTTTATCACATAGGATATTTGGGGAAGTCTAGATATTAAAGATTACATAATAGTTGAGCATTAGTGTGAGATAAGTGTGTGCAGCTGGGAATGAATTAATCCAATCCTTGTCTGTGTTATTATAACTATTTCCCATATCTACAGACCCACTTGTGTCTCTTGTTAAGTGCCTTGTGGTCATTCCATTGACTCTACCACCGTCGTGGAACGTGAATCCAGCTTCCATTGAGCAGACTCCAGTACAGTCAGTCATCTCTCCTCCTCCTGTGTTTCTCTTCTTCTTGGGAGCAGCGTTGACCTCCCTCTGCTTCTGCAGATGTTCCATTCCCTTCATGACACCGACTTGTCCTGGTTTTCATTGTACTCATCCGCCCAGTCATCCGGCTTTTCCCGTAATGACCCCACCCCCCCACTTCCTTATAGGAGCGCCTGAAGTCTTAGTTCTTGGCGACTACTGTTCTGTTTCTCAATAATATCTTAATCCAAACTCCAGCATCATTTGTGGGCAGAAGATGACCAGGTTTACCTCTCCTATTTCTATTCATGGGTTGGGGTGGATCTGCCCCCTAGGCTGGACCCATCGTGGGCTACCTTGGGCTCGCTCACTGGGCCACCTGTGTTATTTTTCTTTAAAATGTACTTAATAGGCTGCTAAGTTGTGTCTTGTCGTCCGGGCTAAAATTTGCCAGCCAGCCAATATTTCTATTGGTGAACATCTCCAAGCATCTTTCAGTCATCTGCTCAGAAATGTCTCAGAGGTATCTAAACATAGCGAGACTGTAATGTAATCTATTTATCAGTCACTATTGTTCTACCCCTTTACCACTTCAATGTCTTAATCCTGCAGCTTTCACAACACCAGAAAAAATCCCTTCATGACACAAGGGGCTGGATTAATATCTGAACGTGAATAACACGGATGTCTACGACTTGAGGGGTGAAATGGGGGGAGAGTGGAAGATTAATGTAGCCCATGTACACTAAGGGCGTGCAAAGGCAAATGCGGCGATTCAAGTGCCCTTGTTTCAGCCATATCTCTTGTACCAGCTACAGGACAGGTGATATTGATGACTGACATGCAGAGCCGGAGTAACCTAATGGTCTTTAGCTCCCCTATAGTCCAGGGGCCTCGGGCAGCTGGGGTCCCTAACAAATATTTTTATTTAATACTACCGGCGATCGGGTTGGGGACCACCTCCCATTCATCCTAGGCAGGCGCAGCTAACAGAAAATCTGATGCTGTTAGCTGCCCTGCTGTCAGTGCAGTCAAGGTGCACATTGGTCTTCTAGAGAGAAGGTCTCGTGACACTATGACTCATAGTCACGTGAGATCTCCTCGCTAAGCAGCGCGCTTCCCACCATGGCCTCATGGACAGTAGGACAAGAAGAAAGAAGAGGAGCCTGCAGGCTACAGAGAGGACCAGGTAAGTGCTGTATGTATATATATATATGGGGGGGGGCTCACAGTACCTTTAACCCGGGGGCCCCCATTGCCTTAATCCGGCCCTGCTCACACAGCATAATCTTTGTATTACAAACGATATGTATATCTGCCACTAGCTGGCACAGAACATGTGTATGCAAGTAAGACAGGCGATAAAAGCGTATAGTATGTACAATGAGCATTAAAAGCATCTTGAGTTTGAATGTAATGTAAAAGAAATTAATAGAAAATATATATTCATATTTTATATATATTTATTCAAAATCCATATTTTTATTAATGATTATACTGCTAAGAGTTGTTCATTTAGTTTATAATTTTTTTTTTATGGGTGACCTGACGATTATCTACATATGACAAATAATGTCTCGACAGACTGTACTTACACCCAGATTCAAATGGAAACGTATCTTGAGATTCGTTTGGACTTAGTTGGAACTAAGCACAAGTTCCGTATGTGTTTACAATGTTTTTTTTATTGTTGGCTTTATATGATAATGTTTGTGCAACGGTCATTCTGTATTGACGCATCCTACAGACAGGGCCCCCATCAAGGGATACAGGGGCTATAGCTGTCCCGGGCCCAGACAGACCTAGGGGCCAGGATGGACCCCTTGAATGTATTACTATTCTAAAGGTCCCCTTCCATGCGGCAGCTCCAGTCACAGCTGGAATAGGAGCAAGCCTCGTGGTGACGTAATCACTGTGGTACCTGCCTATCAGTGTCTGGGAGACGCCACATCACACAACATCTAAGTAAGCTGATTTGGGAGTGGGTTTGTAGTGAAGAGGGGCGGGGGGGACATATGTGATGAAGAGGAAAAGAATAGGTATATGTGGGGCAGCTTCATTGAACATATGGACTATTTTGGAACATGTCTAGGTGGCATGTGTTGGCATTTTCGGATGAGTAATGTGGGCATCTTTAGGTTATATTTTCAGTTTCAAATTTAAGGGTATTGCTCAGCCCTTTGAAGGTTGAGTGTATGTATTATATACTGTTTTGTACTCTGTTTACTGCTTTTTTGGCTTTCCATATTTCCTGTACTTTATATTTGCCTACATTGGAGATTTCCCGTCCGGAAGGGGAGATCTCCCTGCTGCCTCATGGGGGGCGTGGCCACAGGAATAGTGTCTTTAGGCCGCCAGGATGACGCAATTACCCCTGCCCCACCCACTTCACCAATGAAAAGGCCAGGATCCAGGAGGTCGTCCTGCCCTCTCAGGAGTCTGGGAGAACTCCCAAAAATGCAGGAGTCCCGGACCTTCCGGGAGAGTTGGCAGCTATGATGTACTTGTACATCGTCCAACACTCCCGGATCCAGACGAGCCCAGCAGCAGGTGTGACAGGTTGGAGAGGACAGCACAGTTCACCAGCCGCCTTTATCCTTCTAATTTTGTTTCCTAACCTCTCTTGCTCTCTCTCTTCTGCACTTTTTGTTCCCCTCTCCCGTGCAGTCCTCAATGTCCTCTGTGTTTCTACCTTCCATTTACTTCTCTCCTCTCCGTCACTCCTCATTCTCTCCAGTCTTACACTCTCTCATCAGCTGGAGGCACATAGACCAGGGCCCAGCCATTAATCTTCATGTAAGTGTGGGGAGGGATGGGGAAGGGGGCCCCTGCCTGTTTCCGTATACTGGGCCCCACAGTTTCTGGTGGCACAGAAACATGTTGGTTGGTGGATGCTTGTCCCATGTGTGACTTTACTCAAATGAACGTAATCAGACATGAAATAAAGATTTATTTATAAGCAGCCAAAATTCATTACAAAATCAAACATTTCCCAGAATCCATTGGGATCTTCTTTTCCTGCCAGAGCATCCATATAAATAGTGTAAGTTCTCACCCATGATTTACATACATTACATACATGACTTTCACTATCCTGTTGGAGTATTATCCAGGTATCTGACATAATAGGACATTATTCTTCTAATGTTATACTGGGTTAGTGATATGTCTGTTATATGGTGCTGGGTTCGGGCTCGGTATACAGGAAATGACGTTTTGATTTCTCCTTTACAGAATAATTTACTACTAACCTGCAGATTGGATAGATAAAAATATGGCGCTTTGTCCCGGCAAGATCCACATTTATTCATGAGAGTCGTTGGCGGAAGTACCGCCTCTAAGGGGAAGGCAACCTATCAATTCATGAGGATGCAATGACACCAAAGATGAGAAGTGTAATGTACATTCTGTATCATGTCTGGACTCACAGTTCTACAAATAACAGGGAGAAGTTTATATGTTAAAAACTTCCACTTGGCCTTATATGTATAAATACATTGGAGGTCAGATCCATTCACTGAGCAGAATGAAGAGAGGGGGCCCCCTCCAGAGGGAGGTTATTGTAACAATATAAAGTGTTCTGTGCTGTGCAGAGAGGCACATGGACATTTCATTCTGCAATATGCTCGGTTCCGGGGTGGCTGTCTTTGGGACCAGTCTTATACGTTTATGCACTGTGATGGAGAAGCACATTTCTACGTCATAAATAACTTCAGACATAAACACAATCCTGATGAAACTGAAACGTTTCATAAAAAGGGCCGGTAGTAAAGGGGTCTGAGTGTGGGCTTAGATGTGATGTTTACACTATTGCACACGTCTGCCGAGAGCAGAGAAGAGGCTGCATTGTGGCATTTCAGGTGCGCATCCAATGCTTGTCAGAAATGGCCTCCATTGTTTTTTTAAGACTTTCTGATAACTAAATTTGGTGGATGAGCTTTCAATAATTAAAAAAAAAAGTGCAATATTCTTATAACGTTGTGTAGTTTGTTCCCTGTCTGCAGAGAACAACCAAGGTTTGCTGTATACTGGTAAAAATAATAGTAAGGTGTGGTTGGTGTCTTGTCCTATAATGTACTGGTGATAATAATGGTGTTGTGTGGCTGTAATGCACTGGTGATTATAATGGTGTTGTGTGGCTGTAATGTACTGGTGATTATAATGGTGTTGTGTGGCTGTAATGTACTGGTGATTATAATGGTGTTGTGTGGCTGTAATGCACTGGTGATTATAATGGTGAGGTGTGGCTGTAATGCACTGGTGATTATAATGGTGAGGTGTGATACTAGGACACTATTTAGAGGATGTGTAAAATGTATTATTGCACAAAACTAAATTTGCATTCATGTGATTTGTAAAACAAGTAGTTAATATACTAGTGGGCCTGTTAGTTAGAAGATAACTACAAGTATCGATATTTCATTGTGTCCCTTAATGTGGGGTTACCTGGGTAAAGACAGTAGCCGCTGTTCGGCATTTGACAACTCTCAGGTGTTTCAGTGTTTTCCAGGCACTGAGTCCTGGCAAATTTTACCATGGTGGGGAATTTAGACTGTAAGCTCCAATGGGGCAGGGACTGATGTGAGTGAGTTCTCTGTACAGCGCTGCGGAATTAGTGGCGCTATATAAATAAATGGTGATGATGATGATGGTGGATAGTGGGGGATCTCTGTTGATCTTTCTGCTGTAAATTCTGTGAGTCTTCAGCTTTTTAGATAATGTGGAGCGTTGGATAATTCCAAAAATGACATAGAATTAGGTTAATACAACCAGACTCCCTTAAATAATACACAAATAAGGTATTCCAGGAATATTCTGGTCTCAGAGACCATCAATAAGGAGACATTGCAGGGATTGCAGTCAGGGTGTGGGATTTTATTCATCCATATACGACTTTGCTTTTCGGTAAACCATAACAATTCTGAACATTTAACACAGTTGTCCACCTTCAGATAACCTTTATTTATTACCTTCTATATGTCCTGCTGCAACTTTTACTAAGTGATTTGCTTGTCAGCGTATATTTAACTCATCAGACATGACCACAATACAACTCTATGATACTAGTTGTGTTATAGGGAAACAAATATAAATAAATCTGCCTGATGTTATAAATACTTGGCTAAAACACACAGATGGAAGCAAGAGTTGCAGGAGGGCACATAGAAGACAACATGTCAGACCCCTTTAAAGGAACACTAAAACCTATAATACAAATGTATAGCATTAATGTGCCGTATTTTACAGTAGTGAGGTCACTACTGTTCAAATATAAGGATACAGGATACTTTGCATATACTGTGTGGTGTCACTTATTTATTATAACTGTAAATGTTTCACAAGCTTATATGTGAGATATACCTGTGATAATAGGAGGATATATCCTATTCAATCTGATAACAGCAGACAATAACTCGCAGTCAGGTGCTCAGCAAATGTAAACTTTAAACACACTGTCCCTTAGTTATTAAATGTACAAGTGCACACATCAAGGTACATGTATGACCGTCGGGACTATGTTTATTACCTGACCTAGACGTGTGTAAGTGGTCGGATGTGTGACATTCAATGTGTAGGATGAGACAGATCAGAGCGTTCATAGAGTACAGCAAGGAACGACCCGCAGAAAGCTCCCTCATCTCTGTCTATCTCATTCCCACCCGCTGATAGTAACTTATCCCTCCAACCTGTGCACAAGCCACAAACCCAGAGAGGATTCTGCGCTTCCTAAATGAGGTTCTGTCAATGCATTGGAGCTTTTATACGTACTGTATGTTTGTACATTGTAATATCAGGTAACTTGTATTTTAGGTTTGGTAGAAGTGGTCCTTGTCTTTATATGATCAGGATAGAGAATATATATAATACACCCATACCTCCAATCAGAGATATCCAGGTACATGTAGGATGTATTATAGTTATATTATAATCATCTATAGCCCAGGCAGTTTGGCACAGTAACACACACCAATAGAGACCCATAGACCTGTGTGTTCAGTCTAGTTATGCTCCCTGGACTAATGACTATTCCTGTGACTACTATGTTATTATACAGCCGGCAGAGGCTCTAATACACCTTTAAATTGGTATATTATATATAATACTATTTACAAACTCAAAATTCATTGTCATGCTGCAAATATGCACCTGGTAGCACATCTTGCATCAAAAATATTAACTCCAAATAAATTCTTTAATGGATTTAACTTCAACAAGAAATTGAGCCTTTTCTTCTGATGGCCTCAAGAAATATCTACATCAGCGTTACAAAGTACAGTTTTGGCTTTTTATTTTACCACAAAAGCAGCTGAAAGGAAGTGAAATCAGCCAGTTTACAACAGCCCTGGAGGTTGTCTTATCTAATAATGGTCGGTTACGTGCAGAACGTTATCGGGTCCCCGTGGGTGAGTAGTTTGGTGTTTTTTGGCACTAGTTCTAAGTATAGACAGTTTTTGGCACACGTTTGTGGGTTTATAGAATGCTGACGGATACATGAAATCCCAGGAACTATCCCTGTGTCACCGTGCGGGGGATGAACAGACTGTACTTAGTAATTATACAGTCAGGCGCTACCTATGTGTTGCCTGGTATTACTCAACGCTCTGCGACCAGATGTTATGGGGAGCGGCACATCAGTTGATCATTTAAGTGCAAAATTTGCTCTTATTGCTATTGTTTTGATAAAAATTGGAATCTTCACATTTTAAGGGTTATTATAACACTTTACCTTCTGCCCATCAGCTTTGTAGCCTGTGAGGAGCAAACTATACACATCAGTTTCTATTACGTAACAGTACACTATGATCAAGTCACTCTGGCTGCCCTGAAGGTTCAGTTCATGCTCCCGTTATCTCCAAACCTACAGGTTCCCATCTATTTCCCCCTATGATAACATCTTCTCCCCCACACGCACCCACCACTCTCCCCACCCCATGTCTCTTTTTACCCCACTTTTTGCGGGTTGCTGGAACGCACGCCTTGCTCGTAAGCCACTCTTTGCCCAATTAAATACTGTGCTGCTTGTGTTGCTCCTGGAGGTCCCGTGATGGTCACCTTCCTGCTTCTTGTTCCCGGGACAAATTCCCCTTTCTTTGAGATCTGGATTCGAGCTCCTGTCAACTCTTGGTATTCAACCAATGTCTTCCCACCTTTTCCCAGTATTGCCCCAACCAATGTTTCTGGCACAGCCATCTCAAGAGTTTCCTTGCCTGTAACACTTTCTGCAGCCAGCTTTTCCATCAGAATCCCTCCCCCTCCCAGCCCCAGAGCTGGACTAGCTTCTCCTGCGTAGGATGCAAGGAGACTGACAGCTGCTGGGTGCACACCACCGACCAGTGGGTTGTAACCCAAACCTGTGCTGTAACCATAGCTGGCCAAAGTATTTAGGGCCGTAGAGATGGCCAAAAGGTCTCCACCTGAGATCGCTGGTGGAGCTGGCGGAGCAGCTGGAAACGGGGCCATGACCGGTTCTGCTGTCCCTCCAGCATATGGTGATCCTGTAGGGTTGGAGTTGGCCACAGGACCCTGTGAGTTAATATAGCTGATGTTGAGATGGGCAGTGCCCTGAGGTGGGTCCTCTCGTGCTTTGTGTATAATGCTTTGCACGGCACGTTCAACCTGACCTGCTTCCCCACTGACTGTCACCACTCGTTCCTGAAGGTTTGGGCCTGCGGGCTTCTGGGAGAGCTGGACCCATGCCCCCGACTCCTCCATAATGCTGCGCACAGTGGCACCGCCCTTGCCAATGATCAAGCCGGCTGTTGTGTTGGGAACAATAAGTTTGGCCTGAGAAAGAATAGGGAGAGAAATAAATATCGGATGCTGAGTGTATAAAGTGGGTTAGTAAGGAGCGTGTAAGGACAGAGTTAGTACATGGTGAAGTGTACATACAGCTGCTTAGTATGAGATGTTACATACGTCATATATGGGATGCAATGTGTGATCAGTAAGGGCACAGACCTGCTTGGCACGCTCTGCACTGATGTTGTTTTGGGTGGGAATAAGGACTCCCATGTCACTCTTTGCAGTTCCTTGTGGGACCTCCCGCACTTTCTCTGCAATGAAATTGTGTACAGAGAGGAGCGCCTCTGCAGGTCCTTGCACCAAACAGACCCGTTCTGTTGTCCCTGTAAAGACAGAAACAGGGGTTTCTTTTCTACCTTCTTATTCTAAAAAAAAGCCACATTTATCAGTGTTTGGGCTGCAGGGATTAGGAGCAGCCTAATGCAAAGTTACAACTCTCACTTTATGGTTTTTACAGCAGGTTATTGAAAGCCAGAATCCTATCAGTTTGTGCCTTTACTGCAGAGAACCAGCAGATAGAAGCAGTGTAACCATGCAAGGTGAGTTCTTCATGTTGTGATGCTGGAAGTACCTCTTTATCCAGTTACAGCACTGACCATTCAAACTCTCTGATTTACTAGAAGTGACTCATGAAGCAGGTCCGTCAATCAGTCACAGAGCTATTTGCTGTCTTCTATGAAATTGAAGTTATTCAGATAAATTGGTGACATAAATGGGTAAATATTTCTGTGCAGACTGGAGTATAAGAGGTATTTGTGCTACAAAATGGCATTATACACAGAATCGCCAATGCTGGATGGTGGCAACGTTACTCCTACATGCATCAATATTAAATAAACCAGGAGATGACTGAGATGGAGGAAGGAAAAGAAACAGGATGGATGAGGAAAGGACTCTGGAAGAAAAGTATTAAATACAGTCATTCACAGTACAAAATCTATCATGGAGTCGTACTAGTTAATCTATATTTTGTTTTTTTATAGCCATTTAATTATTACCACTAGTCAGAGATGATTCCTAATGTTTGATTTGTAAAAAGAAAGAACATCACCTTTTGGTTCCATCAGTCTCAATGTGTAGTTACCCTCCAGGTACACAATCCTGATCAGTGGAGTCTACTCTACATTTTACACCAGATACCTCTAAATAATACATCTTGTTCAGCTATAAGGATAAGAGTGTCCATGTTTACGGCATCTAACCGTCTAGTGAATCCTGGAGTTGGGGATGACAGGGTTAAGGAACGAGTGTGATACAGAGAGGAGGGATCAGCGATGCTCTGAGTTGGGTACAAGCCTAGATGGGTTAAGGAACGAGTGTGCTACAGAGTGGAGGGATCAGTGATCCCCAGAGTTGGGAATGAGCATTGATGGGGTCATAGGACAGATCTAAGACAAGGAGTGTGATACAAAGTGGAGGGATCAGCTATCCCAGAACTGGGTAAAAGCCTAGGTGGCCTGACATGACATGGATAAGGTAAGGATTGTGATACAGAAAGGTGGGATTAGTGATCCTTGGAGCTGGGAGCGACCATAGGTGGGGGGGTATGACAGGGATAAGGTAAGGATTGTGATATGGACTGGTGGGATAAGAGATACTCTTGAGTTGGGTATGACCCTAGGTGGGGGTGATATGACACGGTTAAGTTAAGGAATACATACATGCCCACTTTTAAGATTTCGATTCGGGGGAGAGGTCATGTGACATGGGATAGGAGGAGGGCGTGGTGACATTTCGCGTCACCATAGCCACGCCCCCACTATAAAAAAAGCCGAAATTCACATGATTAAGCCCCACCCCCTCCATTTACTGCCGTGATTTTCGTCAAATTTCAGGAGTTTTGTCAACTCTTCCGGGAGAGTAGGCAGGTATGGTATAATAACTAGATGTGCTATCACATTTCTGTTCTAGGTGTGATATCACGTTTCTGCTCTAGGTGTGATGTCACATCTGTTGCTCTAGGTGTGATATCACGTTTGTTGCTCTATGTGTGATGTCACGTCTGTTGATCTAGATGTGATGTCACGTTTGTTGCTCTAGGTGTGATGTCACGTTTCTCCTCTAGATGTGATGTCTCATCTGTTGCTCTAGATGTGATGTCTCGTCTGTTGCTCTAGGTGTGATGTCACGTTTCTGTTCTAGATGTGATATCTCATCTGTTGCTCTAGATGTGATGTCACGTTTCTGTTCTAGGTGTGATGTCGCGTCTGTTGCTCTAGGTTTGATGTCACTTTTGTTGCTCTAGGTGTGATGTCATGTTTGTTGCTCTAGGTGTGATATCACGTTTGTTGCTCTAGGTGTGATGTCACGTTTCTGTTCTAGGTTTGATGTCACGTCTGTTGCTCTAGGTGTGATGTCACGTTTGTTGCTCTAGATGTGATGTCACGTTTCTGTTGCTCCAGGTGTGATGTCACGTTTGTTGCTCTAGATGTGATGTCACGTTTCTGTTGCTCCAGGTGTGATGTCACGTTTGTTGCTCTAGGTGTGATATCATGTCTATTGCTCTAGGTGTGATGTCACGTTTCTGTTCTAGGTGTGATGTCGCGTCTGTTGCTCTAGGTTTGATGTCACTTTTGTTGCTCTAGGTGTGATGTCACGTTTGTTGCTCTAGGTGTGATGTCACGTTTCTGTTCTAGGTTTGATGTCACGTCTGTTGCTCTAGGTGTGATGTCACGTTTCTGTTGCTCTAGGTGTGATGTCATGTTTGTTGCTCTAGGTGTGATGTCATGTTTGTTGCTCTAGATGTGATGTCACGTTTCTGTTGCTCCAGGTGTGATGTCACGTTTGTTGCTCTAGATGTGATATCATGTCTATTGCTCTAGGTGTGATGTCACGTTTCTGTTCTAGGTGTGATGTCACGTCTGTTGCTCTAGGTTTGATGTCACTTTTGTTGCTCTAGGTGTGATGTCATGTTTGTTGCTCTAGATGTGATGTCACGTTTGTTGCTCTAGGTGTGATATCACGTTTGTTGCTCTAGGTGTGATGTCACGTTTCTGTTCTAGGTTTGATGTCACGTCTGTTGCTCTAGGTGTGATGTCACGTTTCTGTTCTAGGTGTGATGTCGTGTCTGTTGCTCTAGGTTTGATGTCACGTCTGTTGCTCTAGGTGTGATGTCACATTTGTTGCTCTAGATGTGATGTCACGTCTGTTGCTCTAGGTTTGATGTCACTTTTGTTGCTCTAGGTGTGATGTCACGTTTCTGTTCTAGGTGTGATGTCGTGTCTGTTGCTCTAGGTTTGATGTCACATTTGTTGCTCTAGATGTGATGTCACGTCTGTTGCTCTAGGTTTGATGTCACATTTGTTGCTCTAGATGTGATGTCACGTCTGTTGCTCTAGGTTTGATGTCACTTTTGTTGCTCTAGGTGTGATGTCACGTTTCTGTTCTAGGTGTGATGTCACGTCTGTTGCTCTAGGTTTGATGTCACGTTTGTTGCTCTAGGTGTGATGTCACGTTTGTTGCTCTAGATGTGATGTCACATCTGTTGCTCTAGGTGTGATATCACGTCTGTTGCTCTAGGTGTGATGTCACGTTTGTTGCTCTAGGTGTGATGTCACGTTTGTTGCTCTAGGTGTGATGTCAGATTTGTTGCTCTAGATGTGATGTCACGTCTGTTGCTCTAGGTTGGATGTCACGTCTGTTGCTCTAGGTGTGATGTCACGTTTGTTGCTCTAGGTGTTATGTCACGTTTGTTGCTCTAGGAGTGATGTCACGTTTGTTGCTCTAGATGTGATGTCACATCTGTTGCTCTAGGTGTGATATCACGTCTGTTGCTCTAGGTGTGATGTCACGTTTGTTGCTCTAGGTGTGATGTCACGTTTGTTGCTCTAGGTGTGATGTCACATTTGTTGCTCTAGATGTGATGTCACGTCTGTTGCTCTAGGTTTGATGTCACGTTTGTTGTTCTAGGTGTGATGTCACGTTTGTTGCTCTAGATGTGATATCACGTCTGTTGCTCTAGGTGTGATGTCACGTTTGTTGCTCTAGGTGTGATGTCACGTTTGTTGCTCTAGGTGTGATATCACGTTTGTTGCTCTAGGTGTGATGTCACGTTTGTTGCTCTAGATGTGATGTCACGTCTGTTGCTCTAGGTTTGATGTCACGTCTGTTGCTCTAGGTGTGATGTCACGTTTGTTGCTCTAGGTGTGATGTCACGTCTGTTGCTCTAGGTGTGATATCACGTTTGTTGCTCTAGGTGTGATGTCACGTCTGTTGCTCTAGGTGTGATATCACGTTTGTTGCTCTAGGTGTGATGTCACGTCTGTTGCTCTAGGTGTGATGTCACATTTCTGCTCTAGGTGTGATGTCACGTCTGTTGCTCTAGATGTGATATCACGTCTGTTGCTCTATGTGTGATGTCACGTTTCTGTTGCTCTAGGTGTGATGTCATGTTTGTTGCTCTAGATGTGATGTCACGTTTCTGTTGCTCTAGGTGTGATCTTACGTTTGTTGCTCTAGATGTGATATCACGTCTGTTGCTCTAGGTGTGATGTCACGTTTCTGTTCTAGATGTGATGTCACGTCTGTTGCTCTAGATGTGATGTCACCTTTCTGTTGCTGTAGGTGTGATGTCATGTTTGTTGCTCTAGATGTGATATCACGTCTGTTGTTCTAGGTGTGATGTCATGTTTCTGCTCTAGTTGTGATGTCACGTCTGTTGCTCTAGATGTGATGTCACGTTTCTGTTGCTCTAGGTGTGATGTCATGTTTGTTGCTCTAGATGTGATGTCACGTCTGTTGCTCTAGATGTGATGTCACGTTTCTGTTGCTCTAGGTGTGATGTCATGTTTGTTGCTCTAGATGTGATATCACGTCTGTTGCTCTAGGTGTGATGTCACGTTTCTGTTCTAGATGTGATGTCACGTCTGTTGCTCTAGGTGTGATGTCATGTTTGTTGCTCTAGATGTGATATCACGTCTGTTGCTCTAGGTGCGATGTCACGTTTCTGTTCTAGATGTGATGTCACGTCTGTTGCTCTAGGTGTGATGTCACGTTTTTGCTCTAGATGTGATGTCTCATCAGTTGCTCTAGATGTGATGTCACGTTTGTTGCTCTAGGTGTGATGTCACATTTCTGTTCTAGATGTGATGTCACGTCTGTTGCTCTAGGTGTGATGTCACATTTCTATTCTAGGTGTGATGTCACGTTTGTTGCTCTAGGTGTGATGTCACGCCTGTTGCTCTAGGTGTGATGTCATGTTTCTGTTCTAGGTGTGATGTCACGTTTCTGCTGTAGATGTGAAGTCACGCCTGTTGCTCTAGGTGTGATGTCATGTTTCTGTTCTAGGTGTGATGTCACGTTTCTGCTCTAGATGCGAAGTCACGCCTGTTGCTCTAGGTGTGATATCACGTTTCTGCTCTAGGTGTGATATCACATCTGTTGCTCTAGATGTGAAGTCACGCCTGTTGCTCTAGGTGTGATGTCACATTTGTTGCTCTAGGTGTGATGTCACGTTTGTTGCTCTAGGTGCGATGTCACGTTTCTGCTCTAGATGTGATGTCTCATCAGTTGCTCTAGATGTGATGTCACGTTTGTTGCTCTAGGTGTGATGTCATGTTTCTGTTTTAGGTGTGATGTTACATTTCTGCTCTAGATGTGAAGTCATGCCTGTTGCTCTAGGTGTGATATCACGTCTGTTGCTCTAGGTGTGATATCACGTTTGTTGCTCTAGATGTGATATCACGTTTCTGCTCTAGGTGTGATGTCACATCTGTTGCTCTAGATGTGAAGTCACGCCTGTTGCTCTAGGTGTGATGTCACGTTTGTTGCTCTAGGTGTGATGTCACGTCTGTTGCTCTAGGTGTGATGTCACGTTTCTGTTGTAGGTGTGATGTCACGTCTGTTGCTCTAGGTGTGATATCATGTTTATTGCTCTAGGTGTGATGTCACGTCTGTTGCTCTAGGTGTGATGTCACGTCTGTTGCTCTAGGTGTGATGTCACGTCTGTTGCTCTGGCTGCGATGTCACGTTTCTGCTCTAGGTGCGATATCACGTTTGTTGCTCTAGGTGTGATGTCACATCTGTTGCTCTAGGTGTGATGTCACGTTTCTGTTCTAGGTGTGATGTCACGTCTGTTGCTCTAGGTGTGATGTCACGTCTGTTGCTCTAGGTGTGATGTCACGTCTGTTGCTCTAGGTGTGATGTCACGTCTGTTGCTCTAGGTGTGATGTCACGTCTGTTGCTCTAGGTGTGATGTCACGTTTCTGTTCTAGGTGTGATGTCACGTCTGTTGCTCTAGGTGTGATGTCACGTCTGTTGCTCTAGGTGTGATGTCACGTCTGTTGCTCTAGGTGTGATGTCACGTTTCTGTTCTAGGTGTGATGTCACGTCTGTTGCTCTAGGTGTGATGTCACGTCTGTTGCTCTAGGTGTGATGTCACGTCTGTTGCTCTAGGTGTGATGTCACGTCTGTTGCTCTAGGTGTGATGTCACGTCTGTTGCTCTAGATGTGATGTCACGTCTGTTGCTCTGGCTGCGATGTCACGTTTCTGCTCTAGGTGTGATGTCACGTCTGTTGCTCTAGGTGTGATGTCACGTCTGTTGCTTTGGCTGCGATGTCACGTTTCTGCTCTAGGTGTGATGTCACGTTTCTGCTCTAGGTGTGATGTCACGTCTGTTGCTCTAGGTGTGATGTCACGTCTGTTGCTCTAGGTGTGATGTCACGTCTGTTGCTCTAGATGTGATGTCACGTCTGTTGCTCTAGATGTGATGTCACGTCTGTTGCTCTAGATGTGATGTCACGTCTGTTGCTCTAGATGTGATGTCACGTCTGTTGCTCTAGGTGTGATGTCACGTCTGTTGCTCTAGATGTGATGTCACGTCTGTTGCTCTAGGTGTGATGTCACGTTTCTGCTCTAGGTGTGATGTCACGTCTGTTGCTCTAGGTGTGATGTCACGTTTGTTGCTCTAGATGTGATATCACGTCTGTTGCTCTAGGTGCGATGTCACGTTTCTGTTCTAGATGTGATGTCACGTCTGTTGCTCTAGGTGTGATGTCACGTTTTTGCTCTAGATGTGATGTCTCATCAGTTGCTCTAGATGTGATGTCACGTTTGTTGCTCTAGGTGTGATGTCACATTTCTGTTCTAGATGTGATGTCACGTCTGTTGCTCTAGGTGTGATGTCACATTTCTATTCTAGGTGTGATGTCACGTTTGTTGCTCTAGGTGTGATGTCACGCCTGTTGCTCTAGGTGTGATGTCATGTTTCTGTTCTAGGTGTGATGTCACGTTTCTGCTGTAGATGTGAAGTCACGCCTGTTGCTCTAGGTGTGATGTCATGTTTCTGCTCTAGGTGTGATGTCACGTTTCTGCTCTAGATGCGAAGTCACGCCTGTTGCTCTAGGTGTGATATCACGTTTCTGCTCTAGGTGTGATATCACATCTGTTGCTCTAGATGTGAAGTCACGCCTGTTGCTCTAGGTGTGATGTCACATTTGTTGCTCTAGGTGTGATGTCACGTCTGTTGCTCTAGGTGCGATGTCACGTTTCTGCTCTAGATGTGATGTCTCATCAGTTGCTCTAGATGTGATGTCACGTTTGTTGCTCTAGGTGTGATGTCATGTTTCTGTTTTAGGTGTGATGTTACATTTCTGCTCTAGATGTGAAGTCATGCCTGTTGCTCTAGGTGTGATATCACGTCTGTTGCTCTAGGTGTGATATCACGTTTGTTGCTCTAGATGTGATATCACGTTTCTGCTCTAGGTGTGATGTCACATCTGTTGCTCTAGGTGTGATGTCACGTCTGTTGCTCTAGGTGTGATGTCACGTCTGTTGCTCTGGCTGCGATGTCACGTTTCTGCTCTAGGTGCGATATCACGTTTGTTGCTCTAGGTGTGATGTCACGTTTCTGTTCTAGGTGTGATGTCACGTCTGTTGCTCTAGGTGTGATGTCACGTCTGTTGCTCTAGGTGTGATGTCACGTCTGTTGCTCTAGGTGTGATGTCACGTTTGTTGCTCTAGGTGTGATGTCACGTCTGTTGCTCTAGGTGTGATGTCACGTTTCTGTTGTAGGTGTGATGTCACGTCTGTTGCTCTAGGTGTGATATCATGTTTATTGCTCTAGGTGTGATGTCACGTCTGTTGCTCTAGGTGTGATGTCACGTCTGTTGCTCTAGGTGTGATGTCACGTCTGTTGCTCTGGCTGCGATGTCACGTTTCTGCTCTAGGTGCGATATCACGTTTGTTGCTCTAGGTGTGATGTCACGTCTGTTGCTCTAGGTGTGATGTCACGTCTGTTGCTCTAGGTGTGATGTCACGTCTGTTGCTCTGGCTGCGATGTCACGTTTCTGCTCTAGGTGCGATATCACGTTTGTTGCTCTAGGTGTGATGTCACGTTTCTGTTGTAGGTGTGATGTCACATCTGTTGCTCTAGGTGTGATGTCACGTTTCTGTTCTAGGTGTGATGTCACGTCTGTTGCTCTAGGTGTGATGTCACGTCTGTTGCTCTAGGTGTGATGTCACGTCTGTTGCTCTAGGTGTGATGTCACGTCTGTTGCTCTAGGTGTGATGTCACGTTTCTGTTCTAGGTGTGATGTCACGTCTGTTGCTCTAGGTGTGATGTCACGTCTGTTGCTCTAGGTGTGATGTCACGTCTGTTGCTCTAGGTGTGATGTCACGTCTGTTGCTCTAGGTGTGATGTCACGTCTGTTGCTCTGGCTGCGCTGTCACGTTTCTGCTCTAGGTGTGATGTCACGTCTGTTGCTCTAGGTGTGATGTCACGTCTGTTGCTCTAGGTGTGATGTCACGTCTGTTGCTCTAGGTGTGATGTCACGTCTGTTGCTCTAGGTGTGATGTCACGTCTGTTGCTCTAGATGTGATGTCACGTCTGTTGCTCTGGCTGCGATGTCACGTTTCTGCTCTAGGTGTGATGTCACGTTTCTGCTCTAGGTGTGATGTCACGTCTGTTGCTCTAGGTGTGATGTCACGTCTGTTGCTTTGGCTGCGATGTCACGTTTCTGCTCTAGGTGTGATGTCACGTTTCTGCTCTAGGTGTGATGTCACGTCTGTTGCTCTAGGTGTGATGTCACGTCTGTTGCTCTAGATGTGATGTCACGTCTGTTGCTCTAGGTGTGATGTCACGTCTGTTGCTCTAGATGTGATGTCACGTCTGTTGCTCTAGGTGTGATGTCACGTTTCTGCTCTAGGTGTGATGTCACGTCTGTTGCTCTAGGTGTGATGTCACGTCTGTTGCTCTAGGTGTGATGTCACGTCTGTTGCTCTAGGTGTGATGTCACGTCTGTTGCTCTAGATGTGATGTCACGTCTGTTGCTCTAGGTGTGATGTCACGTCTGTTGCTCTAGGTGTGATGTCACGTCTGTTGCTCTAGATGTGATGTCACGTCTGTTGCTCTAGGTGTGATGTCACGTTTCTGCTCTAGGTGTGATGTCACGTTTCTGCTCTAGGTGTGATGTCACGTCTGTTGCTCTAGGTGTGATGTCACGTCTGTTGCTCTAGGTGTGATGTCACATTTGTTGCTCTAGGTGTGATGTCACGTCTGTTGCTCTAGGTGTGATGTCACATTTGTTGCTCTAGGTGTGATGTCACGTCTGTTGCTCTAGATGTGATGTCACGTCTGTTGCTCTAGGTGTGATGTCACGTTTCTGCTCTAGGTGTGATGTCACGTCTGTTGCTCTAGGTGTGATGTCACGTCTGTTGCTCTAGGTGTGATGTCACGTCTGTTGCTCTAGGTGTGATATCACGTTTCTGCTCTAGGTGCGATATCACGTCTGTTGCTCTAGGTGTGATGTCACGTCTGTTGCTCTAAGTGTGATATCACGTCTGTTGCTCTCGGTGTGATATCACGTCTGTTGCTCTGGCTGCGATGTCACGTTTCTGCTCTGTGTTTGATGCCATGTCCGCTGTTCGTCCTATTACAGATAGGTGCAGACAGACTGAGACCCAGCAGATCATGCGGCATCCATGGCATAGCCTCTTTCTGGCAGTTAGCGGTTTCCATGGTAACACATTAAGGCCCATGTCACTGGTAGGATTACAATGGCACAAGCTATGGCGTAGAGATCCGGGCAGTAGTGAGCTGTTTCCATGGCAACTTGAGCCATTCTCTGCTCTGTCAAGCTTGATTGGCTGTGATATGTAACCATGGCAATTTGTTATAGTTCAGGCTCCGGCCTACAGGGACTTGCCCGAGCCTTTGTTAGAGTGAGCGCAAGCTGTCAATGTGCCAACCTCAGTCTACATGATACTGGCACTTTGACATTCATAGCACGCTGGGTGCATCATGTGCTGCTCCTGCATTCGGGGCAACGACCGAGGCAGCCATGTACATCCATGTAATATCACATTATGTATCACTGCAGTGATCCTGGAGCTGATCACTACACTAACTGCAGCAGAACACATGTTACATCCCCGTCCTCCCACCACACACTGACCTGGATAAAAGTCCTTGGATTTGGAGAGTTTGATGGTCGCCCCCGTCTCCCGTTGTAGTTGTACAATTGTCTGACCGCCTTTCCCGATAATAGAACCAGCGGCATAGCTGGGAATTAACACCTTCAGGAAGAGTTCACCCTCTTCTGCTAGAAGAGATACAAATTAATACAAGTTCTATCATCCAATACAGCATGTGAGGCAGCGGGAACGTCAGAAAATACAAAAATGTAATATGATATATTGAGCCATAATGACATAAAACAATGGGACACTTTTGTGTAGATGTCACTGTATAATATATGGTGCTTCTGCTCCATCAATCACATGTATGTGACCAGCTGCCCCTAACCCTGAGCGATATTCACCACGATCACACTTACATGACCCAGTTCTTCCATGTATCAGCAGCATAGAAAGGGCTGAGGGGGGGGGGACTTAGGAGCTGGTTCATAGAGGTGTCATTGTTCAGCATTTATCACATGTACGTCATTGTAATGCTAATAGTCCAAAAACATTATCAACAAAATGACCTGAACACACAGACTCACTTAATGCACCTTGTTGTCTTTAGCGCTCAGTAACATACAATCCTGTGGGCAGACTCCAGCTTCTACCTGTGTAAGCCCATTAACAATGAGAACATATGGAATATTATGGGGTAACTATTTACTGTTGTGATAAGTATTGCTGCATTAAACAGGAGAACTCTAGTGCCCTAGTCCATCAGTGCCGGCTTCTGGTATCATGACGCATGTACCATGTATCATCACTTACATGTGACTGGTATCATGACGCATGTACCATGTATCATCACTTACATGTGACTGGTATCATGACGCATGTACCATGTATTGTCACTTACATGTGACTGGTATCATGACGCATGTACCATGTATCGTCACTTACATGTGACTGGTATCATGACGCATGTACCATGTATCGTCACTTACATGTGACTGGTATCATGACGCATGTTCCATGTATCATCACTTACATGTGACTGGTATCATGACGCATGTACCATGTATCATCACTTACATGTGACTGGTATCATGACGCATGTACCATGTATCATAACTTACATGTGACTGGTATCATGACGCATGTACCATGTATCGTCACTTACATGTGACTGGTATCATGACGCATGTACCATGTATCGTCACTTACATGTGACTGGTATCATGACGCATGTACCATGTATCGTCACTTACATGTGACTGGTATCATGACGCATGTACCATGTATCGTCACTTACATGTGACTGGTATCATGACGCATGTACCATGTATCGTCACTTACATGTGACTGGTATCATGACGCATGTACCATGTATCGTCACTTACATGTGACTGGTATCATGACGCATGTACCATGTATCGTCACTTACATGTGACTGGTATCATGACGCATGTACCATGTATCGTCACTTACATGTGACTGGTATCATGACGCATGTACCATGTATCGTCACTTACATGTGACTGGTATCATGACGCATGTACCATGTATCGTCACTTACATGTGACTGGTATCATGACGCATGTACCATGTATCGTCACTTACATGTGACTGGTATCATGACGCATGTACCATGTATCGTCACTTACATGTGACTGGTATCATGACGCATGTACCATGTATCGTCACTTACATGTGACTGGTATCATGACGCATGTACCATGTATCGTCACTTACATGTGACTGGTATCATGACGCATGTACCATGTATCGTCACTTACATGTGACTGGTATCATGACGCATGTACCATGTATCGTCACTTACATGTGACTGGTATCATGACGCATGTACCATGTATCGTCACTTACATGTGACTGGTATCATGACGCATGTACCATGTATCGTCACTTACATGTGACTGGTATCATGACGCATGTACCATGTATCGTCACTTACATGTGACTGGTATCATGACGCATGTACCATGTATCGTCACTTACATGTGACTGGTATCATGACGCATGTACCATGTATCGTCACTTACATGTGACTGGTATCATGACGCATGTACCATGTATCGTCACTTACATGTGACTGGTATCATGACGCATGTACCATGTATCGTCACTTACATGTGACTGGTATCATGACGCATGTACCATGTATCGTCACTTACATGTGACTGGTATCATGACGCATGTACCATGTATCGTCACTTACATGTGACTGGTATCATGACGCATGTACCATGTATCGTCACTTACATGTGACTGGTATCATGACGCATGTACCATGTATCGTCACTTACATGTGACTGGTATCATGACGCATGTACCATGTATCGTCACTTACATGTGACTGGTATCATGACGCATGTACCATGTATCGTCACTTACATGTGACTGGTATCATGACGCATGTACCATGTATCGTCACTTACATGTGACTGGTATCATGACGCATGTACCATGTATCGTCACTTACATGTGACTGGTATCATGACGCATGTACCATGTATTGTCACTTACATGCCACTGGTATTAGACCCTTACTGTACTCAGTCTACACTACGTGCTGCTCCCACTACAACATGTACGGGGGACTCACAGATTTGTAGGAGTTACCTCCTGCATCTGCCCACTTCTCTTGTCTAATGATAGGACTCACAGCCAATCGCATCATCCGAGCCCCACTACTGGCTGTATACCCCAGTGTCAGGGGCGTGGCCTAATGAGAACACCCCCCCCCCCCACTCCGCAACAGGAGTCCCCTCCTATAGGTCGGCAGATATACAGTGTTTCATGTTGTTACTTCTTATCACTGTAATGAGAAGAGGTATTTGGCCTCAGGATACGCAGTTTGGTCTCAGCAGTAAGTCATTGAAGGTAACTGTTTACCTTCAGTGTATTCAACCCTGGTGTATGTACCTCGGCAGAAGGAAAATATATAATTATTATAATCAGTATCTTTACTAATTCTCACTATGCGTTTGCTATGGTGAATAATTATGGGCAATTGAGGAATTAAAGAGTATTTATCCCTCTGGGGTCTTTGGGCCATTTGCGTGTTTTATTAAAGGACAAGCGAAGCTCAGTAGACGGTTCCATATGACGCTGGTATAGGTACCATCTGGCTCTTGTATGCAGACAGATAGATCACACAATGCATATCAGCAATATAAAGTCCCATCAGAATGCATGGAAAACAAATATTAACAGCATTAACAATTCTTAATACTAAAATCATTAATAAAAATAAATGTTAAAAGTATTTTGTTTTTTGTTTGTTTCTTTTACTGATGCTGCTAGAACGTCATCACTATCAGTCGGCACATACACCTGCCCTGTACGTCTACAGGAGAGATGCCCAGAGCGTGAATCGGACCAATGCGTCTGTGTTCGACCTTGGAGCGCTCTTATTGTACATCGTCTATGTGCATCCGCCACCTCCCCACCCCCGTTCCACTATTTAGACACAAGTGTCATTTACATTTGGACCTGAATTACACACAGTTGTGCTCACTAGCGTTATCTCAGTGTCTGAGGATGCGCAGAGCAGTTTGACGCAAGATACGGCACTAACAGGACTAACGTCTGAGATGAGTCGGGTCCTTTATGGTGTACGACTACTAGATGCTTTAATGTTACCTTTGTTTTTGCTATTATTAAATGCACATAAAGATGTTACAGAAAGAAACACTTTAGCGGATTCTGCAGCTAAGTTATCCTCACCTCGGGCTACACGTGTGACTTCATTTAGTCTCATATAACTACTCTTAAATATACAGACAACATCGCCCCATGGCACGCAGAATAAGTCCGTCGGCATTGTCACCAGCGAAGGCTCCACTATGCCAATCTACCACCACAATGCTTGTTCTGGTCCTCCCATATCATCATTCTTCATATAAAATATTTTTAATGCAGCACTGTTTAAATAATAATAATTTAATTATTAAAATAAATAAAATAAAGTCGACTGATGTGCGTAAAAAGCATTTTCTAATATATACACATATATATATTCGTCTGTTTTTTTACATTCTATTTATTTAGACTAATGGATGTGAAAGCCCTATCTAGCCCGGCCGGCTCACACATGGGCCTAGCCTGCCATGTGTCATCACGCCCGCCCGACATCCGTTGTGGAGCGCGACGGAGGAGGAGACCATGGAGGGAGCCGGATCACCAGCTGACCGTAAGGTAAGTATTGTCTTTTTTTTTTTCCAGGTTTTTTTTTTTTTTTTTGCTGCCTCCGACGGGCCCACCTGGGCTGCAGGGCCCATATATATTATATATATATATATATTTTTATATATATATGTGTATATAGGGGCCCCGGTGCACTGCTGTGCCCGGGGGCCCAAGAAGTTGTTAAGAGGGCCCTGCAGGTCTGCAGTAATCCTGGAGCTCGGCCCATAGTGCAATAATACTGCAAAACCTGCGCAATTTGTCAGGTCCACAATCTGGAAAAGACAGAGAACTGGGAACCTTCTGTAAATAAACAGTTTGGTTTTATTTATTTTACTTATGAATAACTATTGGTAATTGTTTGTATTTAGGATGGACGGAAGAAGCTAATACTAAAACTGTGTGTGAGACGTTTATGAAAGATGGGATATTCTACTTACTATAAGCAGTGACAGAGACGCACGGTCTACTGGTCAGATCCCATCTTAGCTCCACAGTTATCTGTATTTAACTGAAGAACTGATTCTGACAGTAATAAAAGGTGTCAAGGCCGATAATTTGCAAGTCAGAGTTGCATTATCTAAGGAATCACTGTGTTACTCCATTTTTCCTGGAGACTGGTCCACATAAAGGACATCAGAGGAAGCGATCCTTGGAGCCTCGGTGGAAAGGCCCCTATCAAGTCTACTCACCGCTTCATAACTGCAGACCATCATTCACCACATGATGGCCCCATTCACCACATGATGGCCCCATTCACCACATGATGGCCACATTCACCAATGTGATGGCCACATTCACCACATGATGGCCACATTCACCACATGATGGCCCCATTCACCACATGATGGCCACATTCACCACATGATGGCCCCATTCACCACATGATGGCCCCATTCACCACATGATGGCCACATTCACCACATGATGGCCACATTCACCAATGTGATGGCCACATTCACCACATGATGGCCACATTCACCACAATGATGGCCACATTCACCACATGATGGCCCCATTCACCACATGATGGCCACATTCACCACATGATGGCCACATTCACCAATGTGATGGCCACATTCACCACATGATGGCCACATTCACCACAATGATGGCCACATTCACCTCATGATGGCCACATTCACAACTGTGATGGCCACATTCACCACAATGATGGCCACATTCACCACATGATGGCCACATTCACCAATGTGATGGCCACATTCACCACATGATGGCCCCATTCACCACATGATGGCCACATTCACCACATGATGGCCCCATTCACCACATGATGGCCACATTCACCAATATGATGGCCACATTCACCACATGATGGCCACATTCACCACAATGATGGCCACATTCACCACATGATGGCCCCATTCACCACATGATGGCCACATTCACCACATGATGGCCACATTCACAACTGTGATGGCCACATTCACCACAATGATGGCCACATTCACCACATGATGGCCACATTTACCACAATGATGGCCACATTCACCACAATGATGGCAACATTCACCATTTCCACCTTTCCACCAAATTGGCAGAAATTAAACCATGACTGAAGAGAATTTGCCATGTCACTGATATTTGATATAGATTTCTGTGCCCGGACAGAGCTTCAAGGGAAATAAATTGAAAGAAAACAGTAACTGTTACATGACTATACAGAATGGTATCTATAAAATAATACATGGACAAAGGAGGCTCTTTCTGTTCTCTACCGAGTTATTGCCATTTAGAAATTCAATCTATGGCCAAAATTTAATTTGTATCAATACAAACATGTCTGCAATGACAACCATAGGCTTTAAACAAAAATAGGCTTTAAATATTGTTCTGGCAACAAGAGTCGATAGAAAATCAGTCTTATTGTTGCATTGTAATAAATAGACCCCTAAGCATTGATTATAAGAGAAACAGACCCAAATCTAATGGGCGCATCATTATTATTATTGTCATAGACTTGTAAGGTGCCACAGTGCTCTGCAGCGCCGTAAGGTAGAGATACATAAAACGGGGACATACAAAGTAGACAAAATAAACGCAGACATGAATACAAAGGGTATAGAGGACCCTGCTTATTACAGAGCTTACGTTCTAAGTGGAAGAGGTCACAGCTGGAACAAGAGGAGCGAGTGTGGCTCAGAGTGGAGATTGGGACAACTGTGAGGATGATTAGTGTGAATAGTATCATCAGAGATAAGGTAAGCTTTATAAAAGAGACGGGTTTTTAGAGCATGTCTAAAGATTTGAAGGCTGTGGGAAAGTCTGACTGAACATGGTAGGGAATTCCATAAGTGAGGAGCAGCACGGGAGAAGTCTTGTAGGCGGGAGTGAGAGGTGGCTACCAGAGATGAGACACGGCGCAGGTCAGAGGTAGATCTAAGAGGGCTGGAGGCAAAGTATTTTGATAGGAAATTTGAGATGTTTGCAGGGGTAGTGTTGTTGAGGGCTTTGTAGGTCAGGGTGAGTAATTTGAATTGGATTCTGGAGGACACTGGGAGCTAATATAGGGATTTGCAAAGTGGTGCAACAGATGTGGAGCAGTGAGACAGGAAGATCAGTCTTACAGCAGCATTTAGGATGGATTGAAGTGTGGATATAAGGGTTTTAGGAAGTCCAGATAGCAGGAAGTTGCAGTAGTTAAGACGGGAGATGATGAGAGAATAGATGCATGTTGAGTAAGAAAATGGCGTATTCTGGCAACGTAGAGGTGGTACTGGAGGCCAAATTAGTGAATAAGTCCTCCAAGAGAAGAGGTGTACAATGAAAAAAGTAAAGGGCCAAGAACAGAGCCTTGTGGGACCCCAACAGATAGTGAGAGTGGAGGAGAGGATGTGCCAGAGGTAGAAACACTAAAGGAGCGGTAAAATAGGTAGGAAGTGAACCAGGAAGAACTGTGTCATGAAGGTCAATGAAGTGAAGGGTGTGTAGGAGAAGAGGGTGATCAACAGTGTCAAAAGCAGCAGAGAGGTCCAGGAGAATAAGTATGGAGAAATGATCCTTAGACTTTGCAGTAAGTAGATCATTGATCACTTTTGTGAGAGCAGTTTCAGTGGAATATTGGGGAGGAAAACCTGATTGCAGAGAGTCGAGAATGGAGTGAATGGAGAAAAAGTGATACAGGCGTTGGTACACTAATCGCTCAAGTAGTTTGGAGGTAAAGGGGAAGAGAGAAATAGGGTGGTAGTTGGAGAGAGAGGCTGGGTCAAGAGATGGTTTCTTTAGAATTGGTGAGATGAGCACATGTTTAAAGGAGGATGATAATGTGCTAGTGGATGGAGACAGGCTGAAGTGAGGAGTTAGAGGTGGGCATGCAGTTGGGAGAGGGAGCGGAGAAGTTAGGAGGGATAAAGTCAAGGGGACAGGGTGTAGGGTGAGATAATGAGATGAAGAGACCCTGACTTCGGTTACTGGAGAGAATGAATTAAGGTTGGATTGGAGAGTGTAGGTAAAGGTGGGTAGAGTAGGTGGAGTGTTTGGAATTTGGCATGAGGAAATATTTTGTCGAATGATGTAAATTTTTCTTTGAAGTAGGTAGCAAAATCATGGGCAATGTGGAAGGAGGAGGAGGTGCAGGTGGGCAGACAAGTGAGTTGAAGGTGGCAAAGAGGTGACGTGGGTTAGATGACTGGATGGATATTAGAGATTTGAAGAATGTTTGTTTGGCAATTGAAAGGCAGTGCTGTAAGATGAAAGAATTTATTTATAATGGAGGGAATCGGGATAGAACGAGATTTTCTCCAGTGGTGCTCTGTAGTGCGGGGGCACTTTTGCAGGTAGCGAGTCTGTTTGTAGAGCCACAGCTGGGGTTTGGGATTGTCGGAGACTATATGTGGTAGTTGGAGCTGCATTGTCTAGGGCTGAAGTGAGTATTTTGTTATAGAAAGAGTCAGCCTGATTAGGACAGGACAATGCAGACATAGAAGAAAATAGTTGTTTTAGTGAAGATGAGATGTGGATTGTATTAAGAGTACTTAAGTGTCGCTGTGTACGTGTGGATTGGGCTGGATTGGGAGTGCTAAATTGGTGAAACTAGAGATGGAGCAGTAGTGGGAGAAGACAAGGTCATGGGAGTGCCCACCAGAGTGGGTGGGAGTTCTGGTCCATTGGGAGAGAACAAAGAGGGAAGTAAGTGAAAGAAGTTTCGGTGGTAGAAGAGACAGTGGGATTATCAATGGGGATGTTGAAATCACCTAGTATGAGTGTAGTCAGGTCAAAGGATAGGAAATACTGAGCCAGGCCGCAAAGTTGTCAAGAAATTGGGAAACTGGCAATGAATTACAGCAACATGAAGGTGGAGACGATAAAATAGACGGATAGTGTAGACATCAAAGGAAGGGAATGAGAGGGAGGGTTCAGAGGGTATGACTTGGAAGGTGCAGCTTGGAGAGAGTAAAATATCTACTCTACCACCTTGTCTGTTTCCAGGTCTGGAGGTATGGCTGATGGAGAGTCCCCCATAGGAGAGAGCTGCAGGGGATGTAGTGTCAGAGGAGGTGAGCCATGTTTCTGTAAGGAGTTGCAAGGAGTTGGAGGGATTTAGAAATGGATGGATGTAAGTTTGTTACAAACAGATCTGGCGTTCCACAGTGCACAGGAGAAGAGAGGAGAGGGTAGTGAGATATGTAGATATGGTTGGCGGGATTTGAAGAACGGGATGGATGGAAAGGTTTGGGGTGGAGCGAGGAGCGTGAGCAGATAATGGGGATTGTACGGTGCCCAGGGTTAAGCGAGATATCACCAGCAGCCATGAGAAGGAGCAGGGTGAGGAAGAGGACATGCGAGGAGGATTTGTGGGTGTGAGGTTTATTTCTCTTTATGTAGAATGGTGAGTGTGGTGGGTGCCGGAGACATAATAGTTCATGTGTACAGACTAGTGAGCAGGGAAGTAGTGAAGGGGAAATCATAATTGGGGAAGGAGGATGATGAAGAAAGAAGAGTCTGGACAGAAGTGTGGTGACAGTAAATAGGAGAGAGCGTAAATTAAGTAGGTGCATATTAGTTAGGGTAGGTAATGAGAGAGTGGAAAGGAACGACTGATCCAAATAGTGCAGGGAGATAGAAGAGATGAAGGATCCGTTACTGACCCCAGGCTGGGGATAATGGAGAAAGCAGTTTCTGCAGCTCTGACACAACGAAGTTCAGGGTAACAGCGATCACAACTGAGCTCAGTGGGCAGCTGAACAGATGTTGAAGCAGCAATGACAGTTGACCTCTGTGGGTCGCACAGCTGGACAGAGATGGTAGCTCAGTAAATCCTAAAACAGACTAGTTTTTCGGTGGCAAGTCGATCCTCAGAGCTGCTGTGACGTTTGCTAACAGTATTCAGAAATATTCAGTGCTTTATTTTTGTGAGAATAAGGAAAAGTTGGAGCTTGGACAAAGAGCTGAGCCAGTGTACAGCTTAATCCAAACGCCATCTACACGCCTCACGTCCTTATATCTCCTAACATCTAAAGGTACAAACTGGGATCAAGCAAATATGCAGCTCCTACGTCCCATCCCAAAGCACCAAGTCCACCCAATCATGTCAGGCCAGGGTAATGACCACTTTCCAGTAAGCTCCACCGCATTCAGGGTCAACGAATCATCACCGTCCTCCCTAAAGTCAGAACAGTTGTTACTATGGGGATATGTATTTTAATGTCTTCTTACTTCATGAATAGTTAAGTATTTCTGTCGCTACAAAGTAGAAAGAGCTCAGAACCTGGTTGGACAAATGAATACAGGTATACTGTACATACATAGGCAGAGGGCTTGTTGGCTGGATTACGTTACACAAACTGCATCGAAAATTTTGGGTCTTATGTAGAGTTAAACACATCTAACATCCACAACACAGACGTAAACTGGTTCCCAAAAAAGATGCATTTTATATAACGTGAAGACACATCCTACCATATGTGCCAGATTCACAGCAGATGTAACAGAAGCATTGAGATAGGGCAAGAACATTTTAATATTAAATGTTAAAGTTACATTCCCCAATTTGTTGACAATATAATACTGTAATGAAGTATCATATACATAAGAGAATAGTGTCTGGACAGTGATATTAATAAATGTGAAAATCACATGTATCATGTGAAATTCCGACAGACACAAATACAAACTAAAAATATAAATTAAATTAAACGTAAACATCCCCTTTAAAAATTAAACGTAAAGCTTCTTTCCTACCAAATGTAAATATCAATTTAGAAATGTCAACTGATAGATGTGACTTCATATTATATACTAATATATATAATATACTAATGCTTTATATACTGAATGGGAGGGATCCAGACACAATCAGTCAATTTTGCAGCAGGGGTGAAGCATCCGGCAGCGATACGACTCCTGACAGGTGCATACGGGTCTGTTTCTATGTCTACAGAGGTCGTATTTAGGACACAAAGGAATATACAATGAAACACAGGTGTCTGTAAGAGCTGCAGCTTCAACTTCAAATTCTCAGTATAGTTTAAATAACTGTAAATGTGCATTCATTTGACAGCCAGAAGAAGCACAATTATAAATAATTTAATGTAAACGATGAGTGGAAATATCTTTATATTTGCTCTTAACAGCTAGCACAATTCAGCAATAACAGTCGTAGGAGCTAATTATCAACTTAAATCTTTTTTGTGCACAACTCTGAACTAAACTCCGAGAATTTTTTTTCTCTAAATTCTGCTTGCAAATTGCATTTTTCTGAGATTTGCTCCAAATCAATTAGCTCCTCCCATGTCCTATCAGCCATCGACCCCCTGCATTAGGCAGCACAACACAGCAGCTGACAGCTTTGGATGGTGCTTAATGTTACAAGTTTGAAATTCAAGTTGTTGTGTCCACGTATAAAGCAAGTACAGCTTTGTTTGGAAAAGATATAACTGACTATGTACTTGCCATCTAGGTTCTACACATTCAATTCCCCAAATCATCACCATCATCAGCATCACCCTCAACACTGTCATCATCCTCATCATCATAACCCTCATCATCTTCATCACCCTCATCATCATCATCCTCCTCATCATCATCACCCTCATCACTGTCTTCACCCTCATCATCATCATCCTCCTCATCATCATAACCCTCATCATCTTCATCACCCTCATCATCACCATCATCACCCTCATTATCATCCTCATCATCATCACCCTCAACACTGTCATCATCATCATCACCCTCAACACTGTCATCATCCTCATCATCATAACCCTCATCATCTTCATCACCCTCATCATCATCATCCTCCTCATCATCATCACCCTCATCACTGTCTTCACCCTCATCATCACCCTCATTATCATCATCATCACCCTCATTATCATCCTCATCATCATCATCACCTTCATCATCAACATCACCCTCATCACTGTCTTCACCCTCATCATCATCATCACCCTCATCACTGTCTTCACCCTCATCATCATCACCATTTATTTATATAGCACCACTGATTCCGCAGCGCTGTACAGAGAACTCATTCACATCAGTCCCTGCCCCATTGGAGCTTACAGTCTAAATTCCCTATCATATACACACAGACAGAGAGGGAGAGATTAGGGTCAACTTTTGATAGCAGCCAATTAACCTACTATTATGTTTTTGGAATGTGGGAGGAAACCCACGCAAACACGGGGAGAACATACAAACTCCTCACAGATAAGGCCATGGTAAGGGAATTGAACTCATGACCCCAGTGCTGTGAGGCAGAAAAGCTAACCACACCGCCACCGTGCTGCCCATCATCATCATCATCATCACACTCATCATCACCCTCATCACTGCCTTCACCTTCCTCATCACCCTCATTATCACTCTCAGCATCATCATCATCACCCTCATCACTGCCTTCACCTTCCTCATCACCCTCATTATCACCCTCAGCATCATCATCATCACCCTCATCACTGCCTTCACCTTCCTCATCACCCTCATTATCACCCTCATCATCATCATCACCCTCATTGTCACCCTCATCATCATCATCATCATGACCCTCATCATCTTAACCCTCATGACCATCTTTACCCTCATCACCACCATTACCAACCTCATCTTCATCATCATAACCTTTATCACCATTGTGTCTGACACTGTGGTTGGATCACATAGAAATAACTTATTGTAGATATTTATTTTAATTAGAGGTGCAGTGCACCTCTGTATATCATTGCAAATGTACTTATTTTTTTATATTGTGCTGTATTTCTGTTTAGGAAATGTATTGATTTCTTATGTGTTATACCAGGTTAGAGGAAATCTGTTTTGCTGAAGGCAGGAAATGCTAAGTAAGTCTTTTCATATCAAGTGACAAACACATGCTTAAGCCTAAATGCCCAACAGGAGGTTGTTACCTATCATCCTGTCTTGTTAAAAAGATAGAGAACTGCATAAATAATGCAGCCAGCAATTCATTTAGGAAATTGATGTACATTTTGTTAAAGCTTAAAATTGCATTAACTTCAAATCTAGAGAAAATATCACATCCTGATAGGAAATATTTAATGTAAAACCTCATATGTTTTGTTGCCAATTAGGATCAGAGGGGCTGGGCTACCCCCTGTCAACATGTGCCAGAATCTGTATAAAAAGAGCACTGTTTTTCCCATGTAATGTATCATTCAATCTGTAACTTCTGGAGAATCGCGAGTATCTCAAACTAGCGTGTAAAAATCCTTGTCAGGGCTTTGGACCAATAAACCATCACTGCTTGAAGATTCTGCCTGCGACTATTACCTGCTGTATCTTGTGACCAACAGATAAGAGCTTACACTCTAATCCGTTCCCCGGCTGTCCTGTGTTGAACCCAGCGTCTGTGTCAACTCTCTGCCAGCTGCCCAGCAGTCCTGATCCATAGTAAGAGGTCAGGAGGTACCAGCCAGCCCACAGCAAAGAGGTGCTGCAGCAGCTATACCAGGTACCCAAGAAGTAAATGGTTCTAGGTGCCGTGAAGGAGCCTAGTGGTATATAGAAGACGTGTTCATCTGTTACCCATTGTAAAAATGTTTATTGTTGATATTGCAGTGATGTTCATAAATTGAAGCCAGGTGGGTTATAGGTAAGGATTGAGTGGGGTATGTGCCTCCATAAATATACAATGCTAACCACTGTGCCACCCTATATATAATGCTAACCATTGTGCCACCCTATTTATATAATGATAATAACTGCGCCATTATATATATATATATATATATACTGCTAACCACTGTGCCACCCCACATATCTAATGTTAGCCACTGCGTCACCATACATATGTAATGCTAACCACTGTGCCACCCTATGTATACATAATGCTAACCACTGTGCCACCTTACATATCTAATTCCTTTCCTATACATCATACACCATATTACCACCTCCTCCATACGTCATCTATGTTTCTTCTAAACAAATGGAGAAGGAACTTTTATTTACCAAATACCTTCCACCGTGTCCTGACTCTGGGATGAGGCAATTCTGCCTCCCCTCCTCTTCCCATCTCTCTGGGGGGGACTGCAACATGGTTGTGTAGTGTTATAACAAGAGCCCAACACTCTCAGTCTTCCCTCTTTATTAATACACAATACTTGTAAATCTAGCATTATAGTGACAATGGCATTATACAGAGGGTGGTCTGTAGAGGAGTTAGACATAAGAGAAGCTCACAGCGCCCCCTTCCTGTCAGCATGATACCCTACAGATCCCCCCAACCCACCTGGGATATCGGTGTCCATCCTGTACTATTTATACACACCAACATATTCAGATGCTCTGTACAAAACCTGTTTATTACAGCACATCAGTCTCTGTCCCAGTGACGCTGACCATCTATTATCCCTGCCACAAATAAACACTGACACCTACTGCATTACAATTAGTCAGAAGCTAATCAGCCCAACGAACGTCCTAGTACTGTGGAACATGGTGATTGTCCCCTTGTTCTGCGACCCTCCAATGATAACCACTGAGCTCCCCATTGTGTCTTCATCAATCCCAGCTCCTCTCACACTCAGTCAGTAACATTTACACCCGTATCAGCTCTCAAAAAACAAATCTTCGGTTTCGTCAAATGATCACACAACAATATGTGGCTCATTAGGTTACAAATCTACAGGATTTTATAAATTACAAATATTTCAATAATCCAAATCTCCCAATTGTCTTGTATTGGATCTCAACCCCTGTCCCTCATAATCAATCCTTTGTTTGGTCTGATGTCTGGATCTGGATGGAAAAAGGGACATATCTGATTGCTTGGCTCTTAAATGTATATTATAAGTCATTATGTCAGTTCATATGTGATTAGTGCCTTGTGTGTATAGTGTACATTGCTGCGTTTTGTGATAATTTTATCAGGTCTATGGATGCAAGAATAATTGCGCATTTGATAAGTCCAAAATGTTGGTGGTTTTGTTTTGTTTTGTTGTTTTTAAGTTATGTACAAATCGGTGGTTACCTAAAACCGCCGATTCTCGGCTATTTTATTAAACACAGAGCTCATCAGGTTTTGCTTTAATTAAATTTGCTGTTTTAAGGAATTGATGATTGATACATTTACCCCTTACTGTCTCTGAAAACACCAGATATTAGTAAAAGTTCTGCCCAATCTCTCGGGGCGCAGATAGTAAGGCCTTAGGCCTCTTGACGAGGGCGCTCCAGGGGCCAGGAAAGTGGGCTCTTTGTTCATTTAAACTGTGATTTGGGTACAATTGGGATATTTGTGGCCTTCAACAAGTAAATTATCCGTCCTGGGTTTATAGTCGCTTATATAAACTGAACACAATACTCCTAAGCATAATGTATTTAGAACCCCAAAAAATTCAAATCAACCAAATAATTCTGATTCACCAATGTTAAGAACATTTTTTTTATTCTGCCGTATTCAAATTATCTGCTCATAGTATATTTGGATCCTATTAATTGCCTCAGATAACTCTTTGTGGTACAAAGAGTTATCTGAGAAGCAAAAACCAGAATAAATGTCCTCGCTGACACCAGAAAATGTTAAAATATTAATGTGGTTCTAAAGGAATCTGTCTATATGCCATAGGTCAGGAGTCGGAAAATAGATTTAAATTCTAATGTGGAATTAAAAAGGTAAGGCCCCAAACACCAGAGGGTGTATATTCAGCTACTGTATGCTGGTGTCATCCTGGCAGCTGTGAAAGGGTTAATAATAGATAAATGCCAGGATCAGGCCAAACAATGCAGTAATTAAAATAGTATAATATTCATCTGAGGCGCAAAGTATCAGACACAAATGTATCCACATCTATGGATAATGTATATGACACAGATAGAATGTGGATCATGTTCTACACTAAGACAAGATGCTCTGATGCGTTGTGGTACCAGGATATCATCATTGTTTTATCAGCAGAAGCCATTTACCACTAACATGTATCATATAGATCTCATCTCCTATATCAATATCTTAGCAAACCTAAATTAAGAAGAATTCATTACCGTACGGAGATCAATCAATGTCATTAGGTCAAACGCCCAACTGTCCTGCAATATCCAGACTTGTGAGACACTTACGTGATATATAGAATTGTGCTACATTGTAAATCCTTCTTTAAACTGACGGTATCACATCTCCATCATCAGACCCCTATTATATTATAAAGCCCTAAACTAACCTGCGGTGTTGGACCTCTTGGTGCTGGAGGCCTCTGTCGGGGTCTCCAATGGTCTCTTTCTTGAGTCTGAAGCTTCTGTCTCCATCTGTGGAGTCTGCTGCTGTTGCTGCTGCGGAGGAGGTGGGTAAGGGGCATTCTGGTGGAGAGATCCCCCAGCCATTATATCCCTAAAGGCAGGGACTGTCACACTGAGGAAGAGAGAGAAAGGTCTGGAGAAAGCAGAAGGAGGTGTGTGTGTGTGTGTGTGTGGGGGGGGGGGGGGGTGAGGGTGGTCTTAGAATCCCATTAATGAAGCAAATCTTACAGATTGTAACGCTATAATGGCAGATCCCTCCTTGTTGTCCTCACAGCTTTTCTTATAGCTGTTTTCTCATTTAATACATCCCTCCCCCCACCGCTGAGAACAAAAAAATTCAGGGATAGCAAAATACAAAAGGAGGAAGGAAATGGATGTGGAAGGGTTTGTAGTAGGAAAGAAGAGAGGATGAGGGGGGCTGGGAAGAGGGGTGGATGAGAATGTGGGAATTCTTTTTGGGGGGTCTGTTTGATCACCTCTAAATTAAGACTAAGGCAAACAATTCTATGGCTTGTAAGCAGGCTGCAAATTTTCATCTCTTTACAAAGGAGAGAGGGCTGTGGGGGGGGGGGAGGTGGGAACAGGATGACGTCATGAGGCTTGAATTGGCCGGGAGAAGCCCCCTCTCTACACACCCGTCGCCTGTGATAGGCTGAGAAGGTTCTGTCTTTATTCTAAGGATGAGGATAAAGCAGCAAGTGCAGAAATACAGAGAGAATTACATATTAGGAGATGGATCTGGTGCATGGCTTCAGCACATAGGGCTGTGATCAGGGGATCACAGGGGATCAGCACATAGGGCTGTGATCAGGGGATCACAGGGGATCAGCACATAAGGCTGTGATCAGGGGATCACAGGGGATCGCAGGAAAACAAGACATATTGTCAGAAAAAAAATGAATGCTGGAATATGTGTTATCCTGATATGTCTCAGCAGTTTGTGTTATAACATAAATATCTATCATTAGATGTAATAAATCTCTTATAACCGTCAGAAATGTTGGGGGTATGAGGACAAGGAGCAGGATTTGCAGGATAGTCCTTGTGTCACACCGCAGAAAAGCTGGCGGAGGCTCACAGAGTGTGACAGTGGCACTATGTGCCTCGCACCTCACAGGCAGGCAGGATAGTCCTTGTGTCACACCGCAGAAAAGCTGGCGGAGGCTCACAGAGTGTGACAGTGGCACTATGTGCCTCGCACCTCACAGGCAGGCAGGATAGTCCTTGTGTCACACCGCACAACTGCTGGTGGAGGCTCACAGAGTGTGACAGTGGCACTGTGTGCCTCGCACCTCACAGGCAGGCAGGATAGTCCTTGTGTCACACCGCAGAAAAGCTGGCGGAGGCTCACAGAGTGTGACAGTGGCACTGTGTGCCTCGCACCTCACAGGCAGGCAGGATAGTCCTTGTGTCACACCGCACAACTGCTGGTGGAGGCTCACAGAGTGTGACAGTGGCACTGTGTGCCTCGCACCTCACAGGCAGGCAGGATAGTCCTTGTGTCACACCGCACAACTGCTGGTGGAGGCTCACAGAGTGTGACAGTGGCACTGTGTGCCTCGCACCTCACAGGCAGGCAGGATAGTCCTTGTGTCACACCGCAGAAAAGCTGGCGGAGGCTCACAGAGTGTGACAGTGGCACTGTGTGCCTCGCACCTCACAGGCAGGCAGGATTACATTGAATACAACACATGAGTCTGGGCCAAGGAGAACAGAACTTTATGGGACGTCTGTACCTCACATCTCTGCACTAAGAAGTCATTTATCATTGGAATTACTAGTAGATTTATTTATTTATTTTACACCTGTTATATAGGACTGGGATGCAGAGCTGCTGCGGACATATGGTGGGGTCCTAGGGGGATATCTGCCGCTCTTTATATTCTGCAGGGGTCCCAATATCATGTAAAAATACAGTGTCAGTAAAGTAAATTATACATAGAAATAACTATCTATACAATATAACAAAGGTGTGTACGTGTGTTATGTATTTATATACATATTCGATACACCGTAACAAAAATGTGTACGTGTGTTATGTATTTATATACATATACGATACAATATAACAATGGTGTTTACATGTGTTATGTATTTATATACATACGCTGTACATGGTAACAAGGGTGTGTACGTGTGCTACGTAGTTATATACATACACTATACACCATAACAAGGGTGTGTACGTGTGCTACGTAGTTATATACATACACTATACACCATAACAAGGGTGTGTACATGTGTTACATATTTATATACATACATTGTACACTCTAACAAGGGTGTGTACGTGTGTTACATATTTATATACATACACTACACCGTAACAAGGGTGTGTACGTGTGTTACGTAGTTATATACATACACTACACCATAACAAGGGTGTGTACATGTGTTACATATTTATATACATACATTGTACACTCTAACAAGGGTGTGTACGTGTGTTACGTAGTTATATACATACACTACACCGTAACAAGGGTGTGTACGTGTGTTACGTAGTTATATACATACACTGTACACCGTAACAAGGGTGTGTACGTGTGTTACGTAGTTATATACATACACTACACCGTAACAAGGGTGTGTACGTGTGTTACGTAGTTATATACATACACTGTACACCGTAACAAGGGTGTGTACGTGTGTTACGTAGTTATATACATACACTACACCGTAACAAGGGTGTGTACGTGTGTTACGTAGTTATATACATACACTGTACACCCTAACAAGGGTGTGTACGTGTGTTACGTAGTTATATACATACACTGTACACCATAACAAGGGTGTGTACATGTGTTACGTAGTTATATACATATGCTATACACCATAACAAGGGTGTGTACGTGTGCTACGTAGTTATATACATACACTGTACACCCTAACAAGGGTGTGTACGTGTGTTACGTAGTTATATACATACACTATACACCATAACAAGGGTGTGTACGTGTGTTACGTAGTTATATACATACACTGTACACCCTAACAAGGGTGTGTACGTGTGTTACGTAGTTATATACATACACTATACACTCTAACAAGGGTGTGTACGTGTGTTACGTAGTTATATACATACACTGTACACCATAACAAGGGTGTGTACGTGTGTTACATAGTTATATACATACACTGTACACCCTAACAAGGGTGTGTACGTGTGTTACGTAGTTATATACATACACTGTACACCCTAACAAGGGTGTGTACGTGTGTTACGTAGTTATATACATACACTATACACTCTAACAAGGGTGTGTACGTGTGTTACGTAGTTATATACATACACTGTACACCATAACAAGGGTGTGTACGTGTGTTACGTAGTTATATACATACACTGTACACCCTAACAAGGGTGTGTACGTGTGTTACGTAGTTATATACATACACTGTACACTCTAACAAGGGTGTGTACGTGTGTTACGTAGTTATATACATACACTGTACACCATAACAAGGGTGTGTACGTGTGTTACGTAGTTATATACATACACTGTACACCCTAACAAGGGTGTGTACGTGTGTTACGTAGTTATATACATACACTGTACACCCTAACAAGGGTGTGTACGTGTGTTACGTAGTTATATACATACACTGTACACCCTAACAAGGGTGTGTACGTGTGCTACGTAGTTATATACATACACTGTACACCCTAACAAGGGTGTGTACGTGTGTTACGTAGTTATATACATATGCTATACACCCTAACAAGGGTGTGTACGTGTGTTACATATTTATATACATACACTGTACACCCTAACAAGGGTGTGTACGTGTGTTACGTAGTTATATACATACACTGTACACCCTAACAAGGGTGTGTACGTGTGTTACGTAGTTATATACATACACTACACCGTAACAAGGGTGTGTACGTGTGTTACGTAGTTATATACATACACTGTACACCCTAACAAGGGTGTGTACGTGTGTTACGTAGTTATATACATACACTGTACACCATAACAAGGGTGTGTACATGTGTTACGTAGTTATATACATATGCTATACACCATAACAAGGGTGTGTACGTGTGCTACGTAGTTATATACATACACTGTACACCCTAACAAGGGTGTGTACGTGTGTTACGTAGTTATATACATACACTATACACCATAACAAGGGTGTGTACGTGTGTTACGTAGTTATATACATACACTGTACACCCTAACAAGGGTGTGTACGTGTGTTACGTAGTTATATACATACACTATACACTCTAACAAGGGTGTGTACGTGTGTTACGTAGTTATATACATACACTGTACACCATAACAAGGGTGTGTACGTGTGTTACATAGTTATATACATACACTGTACACCCTAACAAGGGTGTGTACGTGTGTTACGTAGTTATATACATACACTGTACACCCTAACAAGGGTGTGTACGTGTGTTACGTAGTTATATACATACACTATACACTCTAACAAGGGTGTGTACGTGTGTTACGTAGTTATATACATACACTGTACACCATAACAAGGGTGTGTACGTGTGTTACGTAGTTATATACATACACTGTACACCCTAACAAGGGTGTGTACGTGTGTTACGTAGTTATATACATACACTGTACACTCTAACAAGGGTGTGTACGTGTGTTACGTAGTTATATACATACACTGTACACCATAACAAGGGTGTGTACGTGTGTTACGTAGTTATATACATACACTGTACACCCTAACAAGGGTGTGTACGTGTGTTACGTAGTTATATACATACACTGTACACCCTAACAAGGGTGTGTACGTGTGTTACGTAGTTATATACATACACTGTACACCCTAACAAGGGTGTGTACGTGTGCTACGTAGTTATATACATACACTGTACACCCTAACAAGGGTGTGTACGTGTGTTATGTAGTTATATACATATGCTATACACCCTAACAAGGGTGTGTACGTGTGTTACATATTTATATACATACACTGTACACCCTAACAAGGGTGTGTACGTGTGTTACGTAGTTATATACATACACTGTACACCCTAACAAGGGTGTGTACGTGTGTTACGTAGTTATATACATACACTGTACACCCTAACAAGGGTGTGTACGTGTGTTACGTAGTTATATACATACACTGTACACCCTAACAAGGGTGTGTACGTGTGCTACGTAGTTATATACATACACTGTACACCCTAACAAGGGTGTGTACGTGTGTTACGTAGTTATATACATATGCTATACACCCTAACAAGGGTGTGTACGTGTGTTACATATTTATATACATACACTGTACACCCTAACAAGGGTGTGTACGTGTGTTACGTAGTTATATACATACACTGTACACCCTAACAAGGGTGTGTACGTGTGTTACATATTTATATACATACACTATACACCATAACAAGGGTGTGTACGTGTGTTACGTAGTTATATACATACACTGTACACCCTAACAAGGGTGTGTACGTGTGTTACGTAGTTATATACATACACTGTACACCCTAACAAGGGTGTGTACGTGTGTTACGTAGTTATATACATACACTGTACACCATAACAAGGGTGTGTACGTGTGTTACGTAGTTATATACATACACTGTACACCCTAACAAGGGTGTGTACATGTGTTACGTAGTTATATACATACACTGTACACCCTAACAAGGGTGTGTACATGTGTTACGTAGTTATATACATACACTGTACACCCTAACAAGGGTGTGTACATGTGTTACGTAGTTATATACATACACTGTACACGGTAACAAGGGTGTGTACATGTGTTACGTAGTTATATACATACACTGTACACCCTAACAAGGGTGTGTACATGTGTTACGTAGTTATATACATACACTGTACACGGTAACAAGGGTGTGTACATGTGTTACGTAGTAATATACATACACTGTACACCCTAACAAGGGTGTGTACATGTGTTACGTAGTTATATACATACACTGTACACTCTAACAAGGGTGTGTACATGTGTTACATAGTTATATACATACACTGTACACCGTAACAAGGGTGTGTACGTGTGTTACGTAGTTATATACATACACTGTACACCCTAACAAGGGTGTGTACGTGTGCTACGTAGTTATATACATACACTATACACCATAACAAGGGTGTGTACATGTGTTACATATTTATATACATACATTGTACACTCTAACAAGGGTGTGTACGTGTGTTACATATTTATATACATACACAACACCGTAACAAGGGTGTGTACGTGTGTTACGTAGTTATATACATACACTACACCGTAACAAGGGTGTGTACATGTGTTACATATTTATATACATACATTGTACACTCTAACAAGGGTGTGTACGTGTGTTACGTAGTTATATACATACACTACACCGTAACAAGGGTGTGTACGTGTGTTACGTAGTTATATACATACACTGTACACCGTAACAAGGGTGTGTACGTGTGTTACGTAGTTATTTACATACACTACACCGTAACAAGGGTGTGTACATGTGTTACGTAGTTATATACATACACTGTACACCGTAACAAGGGTGTGTACGTGTGTTACGTAGTTATATACATACACTACACCGTAACAAGGGTGTGTACGTGTGTTACGTAGTTATATACATACACTGTACACCCTAACAAGGGTGTGTACGTGTGTTACGTAGTTATATACATACACTGTACACCATAACAAGGGTGTGTACATGTGTTACGTAGTTATATACATATGCTATACACCATAACAAGGGTGTGTACGTGTGCTACGTAGTTATATACATACACTGTACACCCTAACAAGGGTGTGTACGTGTGTTACGTAGTTATATACATACACTGTACACTCTAACAAGGGTGTGTACGTGTGTTACGTAGTTATATACATACACTGTACACCATAACAAGGGTGTGTACGTGTGTTACGTAGTTATATACATACACTGTACACCCTAACAAGGGTGTGTACGTGTGTTACGTAGTTATATACATACACTGTACACCCTAACAAGGGTGTGTACGTGTGTTACGTAGTTATATACATACACTGTACACCCTAACAAGGGTGTGTACGTGTGCTACGTAGTTATATACATACACTACACCGTAACAAGGGTGTGTACGTGTGTTACGTAGTTATATACATACACTGTACACCATAACAAGGGTGTGTACGTGTGTTACGTAGTTATATACATACACTATACACCATAACAAGGGTGTGTACGTGTGCTACGTAGTTATATACATACACTGTACACCCTAACAAGGGTGTGTACGTGTGTTACGTAGTTATATACATACACTGTACACCCTAGCAAGGGTGTGTACGTGTGTTACGTAGTTATATACATACACTGTACATCCTAACAAGGGTGTGTACGTGTGTTACGTAGTTATATACATACACTATACACTCTAACAAGGGTGTGTACGTGTGTTATGTAGTTATATACATACACTGTACACCCTAACAAGGGTGTGTACGTGTGTTACGTAGTTATATACATACACTGTACACCCTAACAAGGGTGTGTACGTGTGTTACGTAGTTATATACATACACTGTACACCCTAACAAGGGTGTGTACGTGTGTTACGTAGTTATATACATACACTGTACATCCTAACAAGGGTGTGTACGTGTGTTACGTAGTTATATACATACACTATACACCCTAACAAGGGTGTGTACGTGTGTTATGTAGTTATATACATACACTGTACACCCTAACAAGGGTGTGTACGTGTGTTACGTAGTTATATACATACACTGTACACCCTAACAAGGGTGTGTACGTGTGTTACGTAGTTATATACATACACTGTACACCCTAACAAGGGTGTGTACGTGTGTTACGTAGTTATATACATACACTGTACATCCTAACAAGGGTGTGTACGTGTGTTACGTAGTTATATACATACACTACACCGTAACAAGGGTGTGTACGTGTGTTACGTAGTTATATACATACACTGTACACCCTAACAAGGGTGTGTACGTGTGTTATGTAGTTATATACATACACTGTACACCCTAACAAGGGTGTGTACATGTGTTACGTAGTTATATACATACACTGTACACCGTAACAAGGGTGTGTACGTGTGTTAGCTGATGGATGTAATAGAGGTGATGGAGTTTGCAGATGTTATAGTTGTGACAATGATGATTTAGCAATAGAGGTGATGGATGCCATGAGGACGATAACGGTGACAGAAAACATATAGGTGACTGAGGTAATGGAGAGGCCTGTGATGATGGAGGTGGCAGATGATGGAGGCCATGAGTGTGAGAGAAGTAATGGATATGATGTTATTGACAGTGACAATGAGAGCGATGGAGATAATGGTGGTAATAGAAACGATGTAGGTGACACATATGATGGACAGAACTGTGATTATTGAGGTGACAGGCGATGGACATGACAGTGGTGATGGAGGTGATGGGGATGACAGAAGCGATGGAGATGATTTAGAGGACAGTGATGATGGAGATGATGGAGGTGATAGTGATGATGCAGATGACAGATAATGGAGATGGAGCTGACAGTGGTGAAGGAGGTGGCTGAGATGATGGAGGTGACAGGTGACGGTGATGATGGAGGTAAAAATGATGATGAAGGTGACGAGATGGAGATGATGGAGGTGACAGGTAATGGCGATGATGGAAGTGACAGTGATGATGGAGGTGACAGGTGATAGAGATGGATGTGACATTGATAATGGAGGTGTCTGATGATGGAGGTGACAGGTGATGGAGATGGCAGTGGTGATGGCGATGTTGGAGATGACTGTGATGATAGAGGTGATAGTGATGATGGAGTTTTTTGTGATATTGGAAGTGACAATTGATGGAGATGATAGTGATGATGGAGATGACTGTTATGATAGAGGTGATAGTGATGATGGAGGTAGCAGGTGATGGACATGGAGGTGACAGTGATGATGGAGATGACTGTTATAATGGAGGTGAAAGTGATGTTGGAGATGATTTTGATGATGTGCGGTGACAGTAATGATGGAGGTGACAGGTGATGATAGAGGTGGCAGGTGATGGAGTTGATGGAGATGGCAGTGATGGTGTAGATGATGGAGACTACTTTGATGATAGAGGTGATGATGGAGGTGACAGTGATGATGGAGGTGACAGGTGATGGAGATGAAGGTGACAGTGATGATGGAGGTGGCATTGATGATGAAGGTGTCTGTGATACTGGAGATGACAGGTGATGGAGATTTCAGTGATTATGGAGATGACTGTGATGATGGAGGTGATAGTGATGATGGAAGTGACAGGTGATGGAGGTGACAGTGACGATGGAGTTGACAGGAGATGATGGAGGTGACAGTGATGATAGAGATGACTGTGATAATGGAGGTGACAGTGATGTTGGAGATGATTTTGATGATGGAGGCGACAGGTGATGGTGATGATGAGCGGTAACAGTGATGATGGAGGTGTTTGTGATAGCGACAATTGATGGAGATGATAGTGATGATGGAGATAACTGTTATGATAGAGGTGATAGTGATGATGGAGGTAGCAGGTGATGGACATGGAGGTGACAGGTGATGATGGAGGCGACAGTGGTGATGGAGGTGATGAGGGAGATGACTGTGATAATGGAGGTGACAGTGATGTTGGAGATGATTTTGATGATGGAGGTGACAGGTGATGATGATGATGTGCGGTGACAGTGATGATGGAGGTGTCTGTGATGATGGAGGTGATAGTGATGATGGAAGTGACTGCTGATGGAAATGGAGGTGACAGGTGATGGAGATGGCAGTGATGATGGAGATGACTGTGATGATAGAGGTCATAGTGATGATGGAGGTGACAGGTGATGGAGATGAAGGTGACAGTGATGATTGAGATGACAGTGATGATGGAGGTGGCAGTGATATTGGAGATGACAGGTGATGGAGATGGCAGTGATGATAGAGATGACTGTGATGATGGAGGTGATAGTGATGATGGAGGTGATAGTGATGATGGAAGTGACAGGTGATGGAGATGGAGGTGACAGTGACGATGGAGTTGACAGGATGTGATGATGGAGGTGACAGAAATGATGGAGTTGACTTTGATAATGGAGGTGACAGTGATGTTGGAGATGATTTTGATGATGGAGGTGACAGGGGATGATGATGATGTGCGGTGACAGTGATGATGTAGGTGACAGTGATGATGGAGGTGTTTGTGATAGTGACAATTGATGGAGATGATAGTGATGATGGAGATAACTGTTATGATAGAGGTGACAGTGATGATGGAGGTGACAGTGATGAGTTTGATGATGGAGGTGACAGGTGATGGTGATGATGTGCGGTGACAGTGATGATGGAGGTGTCTGTGATATTGGAAGTGACAGTTGATGGAGATGGGAGTGATGATGGAGATGACTGTGATGATGGAGGTGATAGTGATGATGGAGGTGACAGGAGATGGAGTTGATGGAGATGGCAGTGATGGTGGAGATGACTGTGATGATAGAGGTGATAGTGATGATGGAGGTGACAGGTGATGGAGATGAAGGTGACAGTGATGATGGAGGAGACAGTGATGATTGAGATGACAGTGATGATGGAGATGGCAGTGATGATGAAGGTGACAGTGATGATGGCGGTGACAGTGATGATTGAGATGACAGTGATGATGGAGATAGCAGTGATGATGGAGGTGACAGTGATGATGGAGATGACAGTGATGATGGAGATGACAATGATGATGGAGATGTCTGTGATATTGGAGGTGATAGTGATGATGGAGGTGACAGTGATGATGGAGGTGACAGTGATGATGGAGATGACAATGATGATGGAGATGTCTGTGATATTGGAGGTGATAGTGATGATGGAGGGGACAGTGATGATGGAGGTGACAGTGATGATGGAGGTGACAGTGATGATGGAGGGGACAGTGATGATGGAGGGGACAGTGATGATGGAGGTGACAGTGATGATGGAGATGACAATGATGATGGAGATGTCTGTGATATTGGAGGTGATAGTGATGATGGAGGTGACAGGTGATGTAGATGAAGGTGACAGTGATGATGGAGGGGACAGTGATGATGGAGGTGACAGTGATGATGGAGGGGACAGTGATGATGGAGGTGACAGTGATGATGGAGGGGACAGTGATGATGGAGATGACAGTGATATTGGAGGTGACAGTGATATTGGAGGTGATAGTGATGATGGAGGGGACAGTGATGATGGAGATGACTTTGATAATGGAGGTGACAGTGATGTTGGAGATGATTTTGATGGTGGAGGTGTTTGTGATAGTGACAATTGATGGAGATGATAGTGATGATGGAGATAATGGAGATAACTGTTATGATAGAGGTGACAGTGATGATGGAGGTGACATTGATGAGTTTGATGATGGAGGTGACAGGTGATGGTGATGATGTGCGGTGACAGTGATGATGGAGGTGTCTGTGATATTGGAAGTGACAGTTGATGGAGATGGGAGTGATGATGGAGATGACTGTGATGATGGAGGTGATAGTGATGATGGAGGTGACAGGAGATGGAGTTGATGGAGATGGCAGTGATGGTGGAGATGACTGTGATGATAGAGGTGATAGTGATGATGGAGGTGACAGGTGATGGAGATGAAGGTGACAGTGATGATGGAGGAGACAGTGATGATTGAGATGACAGTGATGATGGAGATGGCAGTGATGATGGAGATGTCTGTAATATTGGAGGTGATAGTGATGAAGGTGACAGTTGATGATGGAGGTGACAGGTGATGAAGATTATGGAGGTGACAGTGATTGTGGAGATGACAGTGATGATGGAGGTGCCTGTGATGATGGAGGTGACAGGTGTTGGAGATGGAGGTGATAGTGATGATGGAGGTGACAGTGATGATGGAGGTGACAGTGATGATGGAGATGACAATGATGATGGAGATGTCTGTGATATTGGAGGTGATAGTGATGATGGAAGTGACAGGTGATGTAGATGAAGGTGACAGTAATGATGGAGGTGACAGTAATGATGGAGGTGACAATGATGATGGAGATGACAGTGATGATGGAGGTGACAGGTGTTGGAGATGGAGGTGATAGTGATGATGGAAGTGACAGTGATGATGGAGATAACAGTGATGATGGAGGTGACAGTGATGATGGAGGTGACTGTGATGATGGAGGGGACAGTGATGATGGAGGGGACAGTGATATTGGAGGTGACAGTGATATTGGAGGTGATAGTTATGATGGAGGGGACAGTGATGATGGAGATGACAGTGATGATGGAGGTGACAGGTGATGTAGATGAAGGTGACAGTGATGATGGAGGGGACAGTGATGATGGAGGTGACAGTGATGATGGAGGTGATAAACATTATATAGTTGAGGAGATAGGACATTATGTGAATTGTAAGCTCCCCAGGTTACCTAAGAGACAAGTGCTATGACGTATACAGATAAAGGATCCTTCACACTTCATATCAGATGATTGATATCCGCTATTAGATATACAAGTGCTCACTTTGCATAAACTGGGAGAGAGTAAATGTAGAAAACAGAAGGGTAAGGGGTAAATGTGGGGGGTAGACAAAGGAAAGTAATGCATTAGGTTGAAGGAGGGCAGAGAAAGTCCAAGAAGGGGGAGGGAGACCCCCTGCTGTAGGGAAAGACGCCTCCTGAATGTTAAATTCCAGCTCTTTTGTACCAGATTCCATCTGTCCTCCTCCCCCCCAAATCCATTCACCTATTGTCCTGAGCCGGCAAAGTCACATCTGCACCAGCAGGTGCAAAGAGCGGAACGCAGGCTGAGCTCACACACACACACACACACACATACACACACATACACACACACACACACACACACACACACATACACACACACATACACACACACACACAACAGACACACATACACGCACGACACACACACATACACACACACATACACACACATACACACACACACACACATACACACACACATACACACACATACACACACAACACACACACATACACGCACGACACACACACATACACACACATATACACACATACACACACACACGACACACACACACACACACACACACACACACACACACACACACACACATACACACACATACACACACATACACACACACATACACACACATACACACACATACACACACACACACACATACACACACACATATACACACATACACACACACGCACGACACATACACACACACACATACACACACACACATACACACACACATACACACACATACACACACACAACACACACACATACACGCACGACACACACACACATACACATACACTCACACACATATACACACATACACACACACACACACACACACACACACACACACACACACACGCGCGGTTTATCTGTGGTCCCAGCTCATTTCCTCTGCTTTACAGCACATCAGTTTCACATTTCTTTCTCTGTAGTGAGTCCCCTAAAAATTTCACCCATGACCCCAGCACTTATTCAGTAAAGGTGAAGCTCAGCGGCTCATAGAGAGTCAGATGAAACATTCTGTACCCTAGCAGTGGGCACCATATGATAACACAGGGGGCAGTGCCAGCAGTGCATCAGATGAAAGTGCTGTGTGATCCTACTTACCTCATTAATGGAAGGTAACGATATGTTATGTGCCACAAAGTCACTTATACATGTGATCTTCTATTGTCAGCCACATCACAAATAACAGCAGGTGACGGATGGAAACCTCTAGCACAATTGCATTGTCAGGTTTCTTTGTTACAGCTTGTAACACTTATCTTACAATGTTATGTTATTACTGATTGGTGTTTCTCTTTCATTAAATGTAGTTTCAATTTATTACTGAGCTTAAGGGGTAAATGTATGAAAGTCAGTATGAAAGTCCAGTTTTGTTAAATGGACATATTTCAGCGAGTTGCCAGCCATATTTAAACCAACAATTTAATTACTTAAAAATATATTATTAATATTTAGTGATTGTTTTTGCTGTAACATATTATAGTTCTCGTCTCCGAGGCATGTATGGTACCTATTGTTACATTTATCTTGAATTGATTCTCCGGTACATTGGCCGGCACTTTGGTGCTATCTACAACATTCTAATAGCAAACAAATAATTTCAGCGTGTTCCCCCTCCCCCTGAACCGTATATATAAAATGCTGATGCTTCTGACTGATGCCAGAGGGGACGCCAACCTGTGGTACCTTTTTACACATTTGGTGGTCTTTCCCCAAATAATTTAATTACTGGTCTCCCTATCAAATGTAATCCACTTAGTCTTAGTACTTGGCCTCCCGCTCCTGCCTAAATATTACCTGCTCTCTCTGCCCCCTCGTCACCCCCCACCCCCCACTTTATCTCTGCTGCCACCGTCCAGCTCAAAGCAGAAAGAAAATCATTCTGAAAATCCTGGGTCCCCTGGGCCATATAAAATAATATACACTTACCTTTCACCCCTTAGCATTACTCTCTGAACTCAGTTCTTCTTCCAGTGCTTACCAGACACTTTACTTTTCTCCACCGCCTGGCTGCAATCCTTTACCCCTTCCTCTCCTTTCCCTGACTTTTCTCCGGCATAAAAACATGTCTGACATTTTCGTATCTGCTGGAACTGGCGCATGTGATGTATTTCTGTTATATTTGTTTATACTATCTGCTCAGGTTCATATTTACTCTTTTTTTTAACTGTTCTGTTTTGTTAATATATCTTCCAATATTCAACCTTAAATAACATAAAAGCATAAAATAAAGACAACTTTGCACATTTCCTGCTCAGCCCGTGTCTCACTTCAGGGTTGTGTTCCTCTCAGCTACACAGAAAGTTTGTGTTGGTGTAGCAGGAGAAAGAAGGCGTGGGGTCACACTACCTGGAGGGAGGTCACACTACCTGTGGTGGGGTCACACTACCTGGGGTGGGGTCACACTACCTGGGGTGGGGTCACAGTACCTGGAGTGAGGTCACACTACCTGGAGTGAGGTCACACTACCTGGGGTGGGGTCACACTACCTGGGGTGGGGTCACACTACCTGGGGTGGGGTCACACTACCTGGAGTGAGGTCACAGTACCTGGGGTGGGGTCACACTACCTGGGGTGGGGTCACACTACCTGGAGTGAGGTCACGCTACCTGGAGTGAGGTCACACTACCTGGGGTGGGGTCACACTACCTGGGGTGGGGTCACACTACCTGGAGTGAGGTCACACTACCTGGGGTGGGGTCACACTACCTGGGTTGGGGTCACACTATCTGGGGTGGGGTCACAGTACCTGGAGTGAGGTCACACTACCTGGGGTGGGGTCACACTACCTGGGGTGGGGTCACACTACCTGGAGTGAGGTCACAGTACCTGGGGTGAGGTCACACTACCTGGGGTGGGGTCACAGTACCTGGGGTGGGGTCACACTACCTGGAGTGAGGTCACACTACCTGGAGTGAGGTCACACTACCTGGGGTGGGGTCACACTACCTGGAGTGAGGTCACACTACCTGGGGTGGGGTCACACTACCTGGGTTGGGGTCACACTATCTGGGGTGGGGTCACAGTACCTGGAGTGAGGTCACACTACCTGGAGTGAGGTCACACTACCTGGGGTGGGGTCACACTACCTGGGGTGGGGTCACACTACCTGGAGTGAGGTCACACTACCTGGGGTGGGGTCACAGTACCTGGGGTGGGGTCACAGTACCTGGAGTGAGGTCACACTACCTGGAGTGGGGTCACACTACCTGGGGTGGGGTCACACTACCTGGGGTGGGGTCACAGTACCTGGGGTGGGGTCACACTACCTGGGGTGGGGTCACACTACCTGGGGTGGGGTCACAGTACCTGGAGTGAGGTCACACTACCTGGGGTGGGGTCACACTACCTGGGGTGGGGTCACAGTACCTGGAGTGAGGTCACACTACCTGGAGTGAGGTCACACTACCTGGGGTGGGGTCACACTACCTGGGGTGGGGTCACACTACCTGGAGTGAGGTCACACTACCTGGGGTGGGGTCACACTACCTGGGTTGGGGTCACACTATCTGGGGTGGGGTCACAGTACCTGGAGTGAGGTCACACTACCTGGAGTGAGGTCACACTACCTGGGGTGGGGTCACACTACCTGGGTTGGGGTCACACTATCTGGGGTGGGGTCATGTTGAGGCTTCCACATCCAACCCTGCTTACGAAATGCTGGGCTGCCCCCAACCCTCTCCCCTACAACACCCTCTTCAGTGCCAGCTGCAAGTGCACGTGGCACATCACCCAACTGTCCTGGAATCAGGACAAAAGTCCTGATCGGTGGGATGGAAAGAGTCCCATCAAACCAGGGATGTCCCCCCTAAATCAGACAGTTGGGAAGTGAAGAATCCAGAGAGGCTGGCCATGTACTAGGCACTTCATGTAAGCTGTCTTAATTTAGTGAACATTAACTTGTACTAAAAACATTGGTTAGCAATGCTACGCTATATACAATATTATTTATCATTTTTCTTCTCCAACTAGAAGTCCTACAAAGGAGGGCCACTGTGTCATATAAACCTTTATTTATAGAACACTTCTCAGTAACCGATATATAATACAGAGTGCATGGTAGTGACACCATACAATACAGAGAGCATCCTAATGACCACCATACAATACAAAGAGCATCCTAGTGACCGCCATACAACACAGGCCCCTGCAGTAGCCACACCCTTGCATTCGCTGTAGTAGAAGATTGGAACCATGAGCATTTCTTATGAGTGCCCGAGATCAGAATTTTGAAGGATTGATTTGGACTTTAATACACCAAAGCTTAGGAATTACAGGCAGGGATTCAGTTTCACAGACAAAACTTCTAGCCTATGTGTCATTTTTATTACATGGTCAGAAAGTTATGGTACAGTCATACCATGTATGAGCACTCTGCATGTTTGCCATTTCTATATATATCTTAGGATTCTTATTTCAGTGAATGCAGTTAGAAGATGACTTGGTCCTCTTACCAGTACCACCACTCCTCCAGCGCCCACCTTAATGTGGAGAGGTTATTCCCAATATCGTGATTGTCTTCTGAAGGGAAAAACATCAGGAGAAAAGGGTGCATGCATGTGGTGTATTAGTAGTTGTGGAACACTGGGCTAATCCAGCTTCTATACCAACTTATGATGCAGTGGCGCAACTACCATTGGTGCGGCAGGTGCTGTCCACCGGGGCTTATGGAGATAATGGGGCCTGTCGCATGGCAGATACAGAGGGTCGGGACCCCGGTTCCTTCCTTCCCACCTCCCTGCACCGGGGCCTATGGAGATAATGCGGCCTGCCGTATGGCAGATACAGAGGGTGAGGGGCCCCAGTTCCCTCCTCCTCGCCTCCCTGCCACAGGTCCTATGGATATAATGTGGGCCTGTCGCATGGCAGATACAGAGGGTCGGGGCCCCGGTTCCTTCCTTCCCACCTCCCTGCACCGGGCTTATGGAGATAATGGGGCCTGTCGCATGGCAGATACAGAGGGTGAGGGGCCCCAGTTCCCTCCTCCTCGCCTCCCTGCCACAGGCCCTATGGATATAATGTGGGCCTGACGCATGGCAGATACAGAGGGTCGGGGCCCCAGTTCCTTCCTCCCCGCCTCCCTCCAACGGGCCCATGAAGATAAAGGGGCCCACTACATGGCAGATACAGAGGGTCGGGGGCCCCTATGGAGATAATGGGGCTGCCCCATGGCAGATACAAATGGTCGGGGGCCCTGGTTCCCTCCTCCCCGCCTGCCTGCATTGGGGCCCACAACTCACTAGTTCTGGAATCAATGCTACATACATGTTTCATGCGTAATATTGATTTTCTTTCCTTCTGTATAAATATGCACAAATGTTGTGTTTCACATAATACGAATATAGCAAATAATAAGCTGCTCTGTGGATGGATTGATATTATTAGAGCTGCTCGGACTCACCCAAACATCGCAGATCCAAGCACAGCGCCGAGGTGGCTCTGTACTTTTGCTCGCCCTCTGAACTGAAAACAAGGCAAAACATCATTGTTGTATCATCGGATCTCGCGAGTTTTGGATTCTATAAGTACCGCCCTCCACGGGGATCCGGCACCATGTCACAGAGAGACACAGAAGGGGTAGCAGTAACCAGTGCAGTTGGGCAGCGTCATTAATGAAAGAGAAAGAGAAGGGTGGCAGTGTTCTTAAAAGTCTCCAGTCACACTCTACTGTGCCATAGCCCACCCTGAAACAGGAGAAGTGGCAGTGCTCAGTGCTAAAACTGAAATAATAACCCTGGCAGTGTATCACATTTGTGTATCACTAAGAGGCATTCCGCTGACAACCTGTTTGAAAAACTAAGGGATGTCATTGCAGCATGGCTTATCCCGCTTGGACTCTCTTTAGGATATGTTATTTCTGATAACGCCACCAATATTGTGAGAGCATTACAGCTGGGTGAAATCCATCACATTCCTTGTTTTGTTCACACAAACTACTTGGTGGTACAGAGCGTTTTGAAAAATGACAGGGACGTGCAGGAGATGCTGTCTGTTGCTCGACAAATTTCGGGACATTTTCTGCATTCTGCAACAGCATATAGAAAATTGCAGCTGCTGCAAGAACAATTTATTTTGCCCTGCCACCAACTGGAGCAAGAGGCGGTAACAAGGTGGAATTCCACACTTTATATGCTTGTGAGGATGGAAGAACAGAGAAAAGTCATTCACGCTTACTCCACAAGCCATGACATTATGAAAGGAGGGGGATGTATCTTAGTTCAGCACAGTGGAGAATGCTTTCTGTGTTGTGCAAGGTGCTGAAACAATTCGAAGTAGTCACCTGTGAAGTGAGTTCAGACACTGCCAGCTTGAGCAAAGTGATTCCCTTAATTAGACTTTTTGATAAGTAGCTTGAGAAATTGAAAGAGAACATGAAACTACGCTAAGTATGTCGGACTTGTAGATGAAGTACTGTAATCGCTTTGCAGGATCAAAGAGTTATCAACATCTTGAAATCGGATCACTACATTTTGTAGACTATCATTGATCCTAGGTTTAAGAGCTATGTCTTTTCTTTATTTCCAACTGTCCTAAATCACAAGAGATGCAATGAGCTGCTGGTGAGTAAGTTGTACGTGAATGGACGGCGTCCACTCCTTCAGTTGCTCATGCTACTGATGCTAGGAAAAAACTTAGCTTTTCCAAGAGATCCAAGGATGATGCAAATGATTCAGCAGAACATTTTGACATCTGGTCTGGTCTAAAAGAATTGCTAAAAAGTCGTGGCACCTCTGCCGTAACTCCACCTGATCCTACTATCAACATTCAAAGAAAGGTGGAGGATTACTTTTTATTTTTTTTAACGATATAAAGACAACAGTTTTATTAGCAAAGCGCAACTTTGCTTGCAGGAGTAATGTAAGCATGGATGTCTAAATAGACGTGTATATGTATTACTCAAACCTTCCACTTTGCTGCTGTTTCATCAGTATTGCACAAAGTGTTTGTAATCTGCACTTTACATCAAAGGTGCCGAGCTATACTTTAATTTTTTTGGGATTGGGGCGATTTGAAGCTCAGAGATGACCTTGCTTTATGCTGTGAATGTCAATGTCTCTTTCTAGTGCATTGTCTGGAACAAGATCTGATATACTCAGGGGCAGGCTGGGCTGGGGAGCAGATGTTCCCGGGCCAGTTCCACAGTGGGCTACTTTGGGCTGGGTCACTGGGCCACCTGCATTTTTTTCCTTTAAAATCGGCTGCTAAGTCGAGACTTGTCTCCCGGGCTAAAATTTTCCAGCCCTCCCCTGGATATACTCATGTCAGAGCGGTCACCGCCAATTTTTGGACACCTGGCGAGTTTACCCTTCTGAAGTTTGTTTTCAATTATGCTTTCAATTGCTTCTCTCTCGTACTTGTGACCAAATACTGTCACGAGCCGCGGCGGTACTCACAGCCGCCGCGGCTCGCTTCCCGTGCGCCCTGGCGTCCCGGCCGTCACCATGACGACCGGGACGTCACTTCCTCCCAACTCCCGACCGTTGCCGAGGCAACGGTCGGACGCCCCGCAGTGTAGCGCCGCGTCCCGGCAACATGGGACAGCCGGGCGCGTGCGCAGAAATATATAATCACTTGGTGGCTATCTGGCCCTGATTTATTAACTAGTCAGCCCCTGGGTCCGCTTTCAGAGCTAGGCTCTGATTGGTCCTGTTGTATATTTAAGGCAGTGAGTTCTGCAAACTCACTGCCGGTTATAGCGTTCTGTCCTCAGTCCTGCTGCCTGCTTGTGCTATCTGTTTTGGTTCCTGCTACCTTGGATTTGACTACCCGTGTTTTGACCCCTGCTTGTTATTGGACCTGTGACCCTTCTCTTCTGACCTCGACCTTTTGCCTGGAATTCGGATTTTGCTTCTCTGCCTGTGTGTTTGACCCTTCGCTTGTCCTTGGATATTGCATCTGTGCCTGTGACCCTTTGACCTAGGATTCTTCTTAACTACAGTCCGCCAATCACTCCACTTCTGGGAACTCCTTTAAGTCAGTATACGTTACTCGACCCTCGGTCGGCCCGCAGCCCAGTCTGTCCCCACCACTAGGGGCTCCAGCGAACACCTGGCCTTCAGAGTAGTTAACGAGTTTCACTGTACTGACTTGGGAGTTCCTAACAAATACTTTGTTTATCACTGGGTTCACCATCTCCAACTGTGTTATAGGACAGGTGAAATCCGCAGTGCTCTGGGTGATGGCGATCTCCTCGTCTTCATCTTCCAAAGTTTAGTCTGCAGGGGCTGGTGACCCATTTGTTTTCTCAGGTCTCTTAGCTGTTCTTTAAACTGGACATATTTATCGTCCTGCCTCAGGGCCTCCTCTGTATTATTCTTTGGAAACAAAGTGTATCTCTCGTGTACAAGCTCTCTTAATTCCGGTGGGTCACGTTTTAACTTAAGTACAGTCTCCTCAACTGCATCTATATGTTGGTTTAAATCTCTGTTCAATGCAGCATATTCCAAGTTGACGGATTCCATACTGCTCACATGTTCCGTGTCACAGTCTGTCTGAAGCAGGTGTAATGCCACTCGTTGTAATATCCATCCCTGTGACTATATAAGTTTGGCAGTTCTTCAGGGATGAGAGGGAGGTATCCACAGAGGAGAAGGAGGTTAAAGATGCAGCACAAGCAGACATGGTTTAGTAATGTAGAGTTCATTGACAGCACTGTTTGGCTTAAGGCAACTAAGCTATTATTAGCTTGTTTTGTGGGGGACCAAACAAACCAACAAACAAACCAAGCATTTCAGCCACAAAATTGGCACTCCTTGTCGCTGGAGTGCTTGTTTTGTTAAAATGTACATGTTCTTTTCAGTATCTTACATAAACGTGGGTGGGAGGTCCCAAGGACAATTCCATCTTGCACCACTTTTCTTTTCTGCCACTGCTGTGTGCCAATGTGTCCTAGATGTGCTAGGAACTGCCGTGTGTTTGTGTCATTGCTCTGTCGCTTACCATCCAGCCAGTTCACTGCAGTCTTTGTCCGAAAGTGTATAAAAATAATATTGTGACCTGTGAGGTGGTCAAAATAGACTGGAAATGATAGGAAGTTAGTGTTATTGGGGTTAATAATAATGTAGGAACAAAAAAAAGAGCAAAATTATGTGATTTTAGCAATTTTTGTAAAAAATACAGATCCAAAACAAAAACACGGGGGGAGTGAACATCTCTACATATTATACATATTATCATTTTTACATATAGTCCATGGACTAATATTTATGGAACCATAGAGACTATACAACTATTAATTTAATAATTTGCATACAATCTGCCCCCATGGGGTGTTCCGGACCTGACCTCCATATATTGTTGTCCTCTCACATGTTTCCTATAACCGGGGTCCCTTCTCTTACAAGCGTCTTATCTCACCACTGTGATATGAGATGAAATAAGCCCTCGTCTGGATGTACATTTGTACTATGTAGGAGAATGACTCATTACATGACCCCTCAGAAGCACAAGGGTACAGATTGTACTTACCACAGACTATACCTTAAATGAGGCTTGTGGTCGTCATTACTGACATTTTGTACATATTCTACATTCTCAGATAAAGGGACATCAGTGTGTTCAGTAATACAGACAATGTTCCTGCACATAACATTATTTTCTGTTGCTTTCTACCAATAATAAATGCTGACATTGCTGTTTCCACCTCTGTTCCTCCTTTATGGATCCCCGCGACCTCTTTGGTGGCAGCAGCTGCTGCAGCGTAACCAAAGCCACCAGGCAGATTACCACAACAGCGCCCACGCAGCATGACCGGCTCCTCCAGAACCAGCAGAGAGAAGACAAATGCTGAAGAACCGTCACAAAAACGCCAGTCGCCAATAGCTGCTTTATTATTGGTGGCTGATAACGCTGGGATCTTACCGTAGCCACACCCACTTCCCCCACACCAGCCACATTGTTATTCCGCTACCTTATGTATGAAGGGTCCCCAACACCACAAAGATTGTCAGCTCATGTGGGCAGAGTCATATTCTGTTTCATGTCATGATCCCCTCAATGTTCAGCACTTTATAAATAGAGTATATTAATAATACTGGTTATATTCATATGATCTTCAATGCAGATTCACATTGTTAGGAATTGTATTTCATGTAGTGATCCCCTCAATGTTCAGCACTTTATAAATAGAGTATAATAATAATACTGTGTTACGAGCCGCGGCGATGCCCAGCCGCCGCGACTCTCCTACCTCCGTCCCGGCCCTCGCTATGACGACCGGGACGTCACTTTCGGGGGATCGCCGGCCGCTGCCATAGCAACAGCCAGACGCTCTTTTATCCAGCGCCGCGTCCCGGCATTACAGGGCAGCCGGGCACGTGCGCAACAGCGGGGCAAGTCTGCAGGCTGATTAAATCCATCAAGGAACAGCCTGTGGGTAATTAGAGTACTGGGTTTTCATTGGTCTGTTTCAGTATTTAAGGCAGGGAGGGCTTAGTCTCCCTGCCGGTTATAGCTTCCAGTTCCTGTGTTGCTGCCTGCTGTTGCACTCCTGTACCTTTGGTGATAACCTTTTGGATTGATTCCTGCTGTGTATGACCTCTGCCTGTTTCCTGGATTTGCCTGTTTGCCTGTGCCCTTGACCTTCTGGCCTGTACCACCGTTTCTGCTGTATTGCCCGTGACCTCGACTCTTGGCGTGCTTCTGGACTATTCTTCCTAGTAAGTGACCCCTGACCTCGGCCTGACCTTGGGAACTGTTGCCTGCCATTACCTCTGCTCCTGGGTTCCCCACAGCTGATTTACACCACACGACCCTCTGTAGTCTGCAGCCAAGTCTGTCCCCACCACTAGGGGCTCCAGTGAACACCTGACTATAGAGTAGACTCCGGGTGGTGTTGTATTGGTTGGAAGGGTTCCTGACATACTGGTTATATTCATATGATTTTCAATGCAAATTCACATTGTTAGGAATTGTATTAGCAGCAGAGAATGTTGGTATGTAGTACTGTGTATGACCTGTAGGTGGCGTCACAGTTGCCCAGGACATCAGCTGGGTAAGAGAAGAACTTGCACATCATACAACACATCTACAACATGACTTGTGCAGCTCCAAGAAGGAATGTTTATGGCCGTATAGTAAAGTTGTTCTTCACCTTTAATTACATATTAATACAATTCTACAAAGTGTTGTACAGATAGAGCACAGGATCAGATGACCAGCAGAGAACGAGTTCTGCTGGATTACTGGTATGTGACTAACGTGTACCGGTTATAAATATTTAACTTTTATAGCCATAACCTTCTTGTCCTTTCTCTGCAGCGGTCACACCAGCCGCCCCTGGAAGTGGTAAGTTTTGGCTGAGGGTATTAAGCTCTTTATACCATGTTTTCTGGCCAATATGCTGATAATCTCAGTCTTCAGCTGTTCTGTAGTTACGGCCCCCAATCTTCCAGAATCACAGATTGCCTAAGTCTGGATCTCCTGTAAAGTATCTGTAATTCCTGGTTAGTGCTTTAAGCTACTATCTGTCTGTATGGGTGGATGACTGATGGATTTAGTACATAGCTGTAACCCACCTACTCGGGCAGGTGTCTATGCTGTAATAGATTCCCTTGGTGAAGGCTGCGTGTATGTAAATGTTAGAAGAGGACTTGGCAGCTGATATATCTTAAAAATATGATTTTTATTAGGAATAGAATAGAATAAATATTATTAAAATGTGCATTTATTTCTATTATAAAGAATGAATGAGTCTTATTACAATTATTATATTACTGGCAGACCATTTTCCAGATGTAATATATACGTGTTGCTATATATTCTGTCTAAATGAGATTTGGACAGCTCAATAGTCCATCACCTACATGCTGTTTTATATTATTATTATTATTATTATTATTATTATTATTATTATTATTATTATTATTATTATTATTATTTATGCGGCACCAGCATACTCTACAGAGTTTTATCATGGGGAAAAAACATAGTAATAAAATAAGGCTTGGGGCTAGATTTACTAAGCTGCGGGTTTGAAAAAGTGGGGATGTTGCCTATAGCAACCAATCAGATTCTAGCTGTCATTTATTTAGTACCTTCTACAAAATGACAGCTAGAATCTGATTTGTTGCCGTAGGCAACATCCCCACTTTCTCAAACCCGCAGCTTAGTAAATCTAGCCCTTGGTGTTAACAGACAGACAAAGCAGTAAGAGAGCGCTGCTCACAAGCTTACAATCTATAGGGAAATACGAGGTGATACAAGAGGTTAATTGGCGCATATAACATAGTGGTCCTGTCAGATTACAATGGGAAAACTTGTGCAGTGGGGGGTTACACAACCCAGTCACACAGCAATGTTGTTCTGAGGAGGTCAGAGGGACTACAGAAGAGGAATAATTGTAAGTTTTGAGCGAGCCATGGAAATCTTGGTAATCAGGTACAATATCCTAGCGAGGATAAGATGATGGCTCATGAGTCTGATAAGCTGCCTATAGGGGCAGTTTTCAGGGAACACTTGAACGCTGGGGAAAGACTTGTTACAGGAAGGAGCAGGTCAGTGGAACATGTATTGAGGCAAAGGAAGCTATGTATGAATGAATTATGGTGTTTGCAATGTCTTGTGTGAGATACATACATATTCTGAGCATGTCTCTTAGATTAATGAATATAAGAGGATTTGGATATAGATTCAATGTGTTGAACAAAGGATTATCTCAGCCTCAAGGATGATACCTAGACAACAAGCTTGAGATATCAGGTGGGCATATTCCGTTGGTTGGTTGGTAGGTAGGTCAGTAGCTCAGTTTTTGATTCAGATTGAGTTTGAGTTGAAGAACGATCAACCAAGATAAAATGTCAGTAACACAGTCAGTAACGCGGCCAACACAGATGCTGAGAGATCTGTAGAGTATATATACATTTGGGTGATACTGAAATCCAAAGGAGCGTATTCGTTTGCCAAGAGAAGTGGTAGAGGGCCAAGGACTGAGCCTTACTCTAATTGAGAAAAGAGTAGATGGAGACACTTATCTATGGTTTAATTAAGATATAATACTGCTAGATCAGGAGAGGAGAACATAGGAATTGGGGACAGAAGGTGTTGATAATAGGATAAAACTGAGAATTATGCTGGTATGTGGAGGCTTGGTAGAGGTTAAGGCAATGGATGAGAGCTTGCAGGTGATGATCTAAGAGCGGGAAAGGAGAGTTAAGAAATCAGAACATGAGTATAGTCTAGAAAATAGATTACTGCAGTGGCTATCACAATGAGTATAACAATGAGTTCACTAGGAGATGCCTGGGGAGGAAGTTGGAGAGAGTAATGGATAAGCAAGTGGAATGATGAAATCTCTAACACGATGGGTTATGGATATCAGGACAAGAGATTAGGTAGACAGGCAGACAAATGGTCAAGGAATTGGGATGCTCCAGAGGAACAATAGATCTGATCAATATGCAAAGAGAAGGGGTTGAAAATATGAATAGTATGTAGTTCAAAAGAAGAGAATGTGAATGATGGAACAGCTGTTTAAGGTGCTTTACTAATTGATGGAAATTGGAAGTAAAGAATATTGAGCCTAACATCAGTAGGGAAAATAATGAAAATACTGCTGAACGAAAGAATGAGAGAATTCCTTAAATCCAGCAATTAAGAAGATCCCAAGCGGCATGGATCTACTAGGAGGTCATATCAAGATAATAGAACAAGAGAACAAGGTGGAGATGTAGATTTAGGTTATCTAGATACAAGTATGGCTGTCATGAATCTGGGTCTTAGTCCTGTTTACCCCACTCGACAGTATCATATCACCATGCATCTCCCTCCTGTCAGAATGCAGCATTCTAAATCCTGGAACAAAGCATGACTTCTGTCTGCTGTACTGGAGGCTGCCATCTTGGGTGAGACATTTGCTAATCATCCTGCTGAGTCTGAACAGCTGATCTCATCCACCAATTAGCTTCCTCTGCAGACTATAAGAGTCTCCTCCTATACTCAGCTAACTGTCAGTGCAACACTTCCTGGTTCCATTTAAGCACTGTTGCTGTTTGTTGCTGCTTCATTCTGTTTGCTGCGATACAGACTTTATCCATTTACCCCCTGACTGAGTTAAGATTCATCCTGTTTGCTTTGATATGGACTTTAACCATTTATCCTCTGAGTGAGTTCAGATTAATTCTGTTTGCTGTGATACAAACTTCAACCATTTACCCTTTGAGTGAGTTTAGTTTCATCCTGTTTGCTGTAATATAGACTCCAGCCATTTAACATTGTGTGAACTCAGCTTCACTCTGCTTTCTGTGATATAGACTTTAACCATTAACTCTTTGTGTGAATTCAGCTTCATTCTACCTGCTGAAATAAAGACTTTGGCTATTTATTGTTCGTATGGATTCACCTTCATTCTATCTGCTCGTGTACAGTTTCCAGCTTTCTGTGTGGATCCTCCTCTCATCAATCTTTTCCTGTCTCTCCTACTGGCTATCTGGGGTATTAGGTTGTTGTTCTGAGTCAGTCACTTTCTGGAGCCATTTCTGTGTCTCGGGGTACCGACTTGCAGTTCCAGGCTTAACCCAGGTTCTGAGTTGTCCAGGGCCAGTTCCAGGCTTATTCTGTTCAGGAGGTTGCCATCCCTGTATATTCACTGCCTAAGTTCTGAATCTTCCCAGTCCCAGTTATGGTACTATATTCATCTGAGTTTCCGAGTTCTTGGAGGTACTGAGTCTTTGGTCGTGGGTTCAGGTCCTACCTGTTCCCACATACAGGGTCCAGTCCATCAGGTCCAGATTCCAGTCGTTTATTTCAGTACGGAGTATAGTCCAGCATTCCTCCTCCTAACATTTGGTATACAGGTATAGAGTACCTCTATGAGCAAGACATTCATCCAGCCACCCAGTTTCCACTACATTCCTGCCACAGCTAGTCCCAAGGGTCCCGAGACGGATCCCAGAAACCCTATTGCCGTGACAATGGCCTTTGGTGCATTCCCACAATTAAGATAAAATCAAAACGTTTGGGATTGGATTCAAAGGTGGCTGAGTAGGTTCAATATTGGTTGAAGCATCAAGGCTGTTGTATCTAGATAGATTGGAGGAATGGTCAAAAAATTATTTACAGTTCAATACCAAAAGATGCAAAATCCTGCACTTGGGTCTCGAAAATCCAAAGGCTGAATACAATATTAATGACATGTAAATAGCAGCTACTGAGCAAGAAAGGGATCTAAGAGTTAATATTTTAGGAGACTTACAGGCTGCCAGACAATGTGGCAAACCAATTGGGATTGCCAGTCAGATGATAAGTTGTTTAGGAAGAGGAATTCGTAGCGGAAAAAGAGAGGTGGAAATTGGTGATACCGTGATACCAGAATACCGTGTCCAAAAGAGCATAAAATAATCAGTGATTGTGCAAAAGCGGCAACTAAGTGGCCACAAAAAAAATCACAAAACTTACCAGGAAAGACTGAAGGACGTCTATGTGTATAATTTGGTGCAGACAAAGGGAAAATTAAAGATGCTTTTAAATATATCCAGAGTTTTACCAAGTTGTCAGAGGGAAGAGTTCTGCATAGGGGAAGAAGTGTCAGAGGATGACATGCAGAACGGTAGCGGGTTTAGAGATGTTAGAGGCTAATACAGAGGAGGAAATTAAATATACTTGGCATAGACATAAGGCTATCCTAAATATTTTAAAAAAGCTAAAAAGCTAAGGATCAAATCGGGTCTGCAGTTTTTAGAAATAAAATAGGCAGATGAGATGGGCTGTGTGGTTCTGCCTTCAACTTCTATATTGAAGTACGCTTCCTGTTAGATATTTGGAATAATGTAAAATGCACACCTGACATTAGTGAAATAATGTGTCATATTAGGAACTGGTAACACCGGAACCGTACAGTTACATGGAAGCAGCAAAATTCCCAAAATGCGTTATCACATTATTCCAAGTTCCTGAAAGCTGTGCGGACAAGTTCTGGAATGTGACTGCAATATGTAGACACTAATTCTCTTATTATTTTCACATTACATGTCATATTATAGGAATATATGGTGGTTATTTACTAACATAAGAGTGATTTACCCTTCTGTCCTCTTGGAATTACCCAATAATGCATCATCCTAATAAAAACATCCACAAAATCAGGCATAATGGTTACTGGATTTATTCAAATTGACTTTTTTTTCAGAATGAGTGAGATTGGAGGTACTGGGCTTGGCTATTGTAACGGATGATTACAGGACACTAGTGCTAATCTTAGATTGACACTGGCAGAGCTGCAGAGTCTAACAAGTTCCATGGTGTCCAGCAAGAAACGTTGCAAGGCGGGATGGGCTTTGCTGACAGGAGCTCACAGGTCACTGTCCCCTTGTCTGCCTCTAGATGTAGCACTGCGGATGGTGATAGAGAGAAGTATGCAGGAATGGCTGATAATGGATGGGAGCAATAATAGCTGGCGCTGAAATACAGAATTAAAAGACGGAGTCAGGGTCTGGTTGAGCTGGGTCTAGTACACTAGATAACGGATATAGGTGCAATAGGCCATGGTCAAAAGCAGGAGTCAGGTAACCTACAAGTTCCTTTGACACTGAACGAGTGTCAGAATGAGGTTTAAATACACTGCAGGTTCAAATTCCCCATCCCAACTTGCGGTCATGTGACCGCTGGCACCCGGAAGTGCGGCTCCAACAGAGAAGACAGAGATGACGCTAGAGCGAGGAGAGGTGAGTTTCGTGACAATACCCCCTGTCATAAGAGTAGACTCATAACACCCTAAAAGGGTTTATCTGGAATTTTCTTATGTAATTGTCTGAGGAGATGGGGAGCATGAAGATCAGATGCTTTATTCCAGGAGCTCTCCTCTGGCTCATATCCCTTCCAATCTACCAGGATTTGTAAGATACCTCTGGAAATGTGGGAGTCCAAGATTTGTTTAACTTTGTATTCAAATTGATCCTGATCCAAAATCTCCGGCGACTAGTTTAGGAACTGCCTTCCTTTTCTTGTCATGAACTTCCTTGGGGTGGTTAGAAGATTTCTTCAGGCTGGCATTCACTTGTACCAATATGTCAGAGAATTTGCGAAAGCAGGATAAAATCCAACCAACCAACCAACAGAATAGGCCACCAGGTACCTCTGAGGAAGGAAGTCTGGGATGACAGTCATATAAAACAAAGATGGAAATGACGGAAATTACCTTGTGATAATGATTATTGTGAGTGAACTCTGCCCACGGAAGTAAGTCCACCCAATCATTTTGGTTGGCAGAAATGTACATCCTTAACAAATTCTCTAATACTTGATTCGTTTTTTTGGTTAAGCCATTGGACTGAGGATGGTATGCTGTTGAAAAGTTGAGTTTGATCCCAATACCAAAGAAGGCTCTCCAGAACCTGAACACAAATTGAGAATCATGGTCAGACACGATATGCAAAATACCTCCTTAATAAAGAGATCGGCGAGAGTGTAGGAAGAATGGAAACCTTTAAGAGGTAGAAAATGGTCAGCTCTGAAGAAATGGTTGGTGATGACCCAAATGACCGTACAAGATCAGTGATGTAGTCATTTGAAAGTTTTCACCATGGGTAATCAGGAACTGGTAAAGAAATGATAGGGGTATAAGGTTTCTTCGGGGAACCTTGAGTTGAGTACACTCCGGACAGGCAGACAAATCTCTTGACACCGTTGCTGAGCAAGGGCAATCAATAGTTCTGAGAGAGTAACTCCAAGGTTATCCTAATAGCTGCATGATCTGCAAAGAGAGAATGCTGTGCCCAACATAGTAATTTAATATGCAACTGGGGAGCAATAAAGGTCTTGCCTGGAGGACATGGGAAGTGGAAGTCCAAATATACTTAGGATCCAGGATCAACTTATTCTCCTAGGGTGGTACCGTATCGGCTGAATCGACTGAGCTGGAGAGTGTGTACGACCTTTATATTTTTAGATCCAGGATGGAAGATGATATTGAGATCAAAACGCGAGAAGAACAAGGGGCACCTTGCTTGGCGAGGATTCAGGCAATGTGCCGATTGAAGATACAGAAGATTTTTGTGGTCAGTATAAATAGTTACTGGAGATTGAGTGCCTTCCAGAAGATCCCTCATTCAGGGAGAGTCAGTTTGATGGCTAAGAGCTCTCTATCGCCAATTTCATAGTTTCTCAGCAGGCAGGAAAGGATGGGAGAAAAAACCACAAGGAACCCTGTTAAGACAGAACAGCTAATGTACCACTAGAAAAACAAAAGGACATTGGCAGTCAGGATGTTGTAAGACGGGAGCTGACGTAAAAGGCAGATTTTAGTTTCTTAAAGCCTTTGACGGCCTCAGGGGTCCAACTTTGCATTGGTTGACTTCCGAGTTAGAGAGCTACCAGGGAAAAATAACCTCTAATGAACTGATAATAATAGTTAAGGAAACCTAGGAAACATTGTGTGGCCTTGAGGCCGGTTGGTTGTGGCCAGCCCAAAATAGCTTTTAAATTAGTAGGGTCCATTTGGAGTCCAGTCCCATAGATAACATAGCCCAAGAATGGCAACTGTTTGCACATTTCTCAAATTTGCAAAATAGAAGGTTCTCCTTGAAATGAAAGAGGATTCCAGCCATGTGTCTCCAGTGTCTCTGTAAAACCTTAGAAAAGATGAGGATATCATCTAAATAGATAACTACAAACTGATAAAGAAGGTCTCGAAAAATCTCATTCATAACGTTCTGGAACACTGCCGGAGTGTTACATAACCCGAACAGCATAACTAAGTATTTAAAATGGTATTGAAGGCCGTCTTTTATTCATTCCCTTCATTAATGGGGATAAGGTTGTGCGCCACTCAGAGGTCCAATTTGGAGAAAATAGTAGCTCCTTTAATCTGGTTAAAAAGTTTAGAGATGAAAGAGAGTGGTTATCTGTCCTTTATTGTAATTGCATTAAGATCCCGATAATCAATACAGGGGCGGAGACCACCATCTCTCTTCTTTATGAAAAAAACCCTGCTCCAGCAGGGGAAGAGTGTTTATGGATGAAGCCCCTCTTTAGGTTCTCCTGAATATATTCGGCCATAGCATTGGATTCAGGAATGGACAAGGTATAAGCATGACCTCTAGGAATGGGTTTTCCAGGGAGGAGATCTCTGCCACTAACCCAAATCCTATGAGGGGGAAGTTCCGTGACATTCTGCTCGCAAAAGACATCCACAAACCTCTGGTATTGCGTAGGAAGCAGATGGAGAGGAAGCAATCCTGAGACAGACAACGGAACTGAAGGAATTATCTTCTGCAGACAATGCAAGTGACAGTGTGGAGCCCAAGACAAAATATGAGCAGTCTGCCAGTCTAGAGTGGGCGAGTGGAGGTGGAGCCAAGGAAGCCCCAATATGACTGGGTGATGGCCTTGTGAATCACAAAGAAAGTAATGGACACCCTATGTAAAGCACCAACCTGGAGGGGTAGAGGGACACTTCCGTGAGTCCGCACAAAACACTGATACAACAAATACAGCTCCCAACAAGTCAAATAAAAAGAAAATGCAATCAAGAAGAAGGGAAAAAAGGGGAGGTAAAAAAAAGCAAAGACTATAACATAGAGGCCAACAAATCCAATAAATCAGAGGGAATTTTTAACCTCAGTAATTTTCAGTAATATGTCCGCATATATCAGTATTAAACAAAGGCCTCAAATTTGCACCGTTCAATAAACTGAACAAATTTGAGATTTGTCTCGATTTAAATAAGTTTACCAGGAAACTTTCACTTAAGAAATACTATCTCAAACATCCACTTAGCATACCACATACAGATACAATCAACAAAGATAAAAATCCATACAAACATAGTAATCTAAAACCTCAATCCACATTCAATCCGACTTATCTCAAAGGTCCAGCCATCCAGACCTTTGAAAAAATGATTATGCAAGACATTGAAGCATTAAATACATCTCATAGACCTAATAAAGTTAATCTGACAAAATCAGCAACACAAACCTTACAAGATCTTAAAAACAACCAAGATATAATCATTAAACCGGCCAACAAGGGCGGTGGAATTGTCCTATTGGACAAATCCGATTACATCCGAGAAGCTAATAACATTCTTCAAGATACCACAACATACACTATTCTTAAATCAGATCCCACCCATCAATATCATCTTTCACTTTCGGCCCTTTTGAAAGAAGGGTGTGAATTAGGAATCTTGACAAAACAAGAACATTCATTCATCAATATAGCATATCCATCTATACCTGTCTTTTACTACCTACCCAAAGTTCATAAAAATGCTACACATCCCCCCCCCAAGGCCAATAATATCAGGCATAAATTCAATTACATCCAATCTTTCTCAATATATAGATTTTTTTTCTTCAAAAGTATGTGCAACATCAGAAATCATACTTACGAGACACAACACACATTTTAAATATTTTACAAGGTACACAATGGAAAGACGATTACTGGCTAATCACCAGTGACGTGACATCTCTATATACAGGTATAGACCACCAACAGGGTCTTAACAGTATAGAACATTACCTATCTTCAGACCCTCCTTTCCATCCACAACGAACACAATTTCTTCTAGACAGTAATAAGTTTATACTGACACATAATTATTTTTGGTTTAATAATACATATTATTTACAGACTCGAGGGACAGCCATGGGGACCAGGTTTGCCCCCAGTTATGCTAATTTATTCATGAGCTACTGGGAGGATGAGTACATTTGGTCCCACCTAGAACTGGCGGCGAATCTGGTCCTATGGAACAGATATATAGATGACATAGTCTGTATATGGAAGGGAGATGAATTGTCTCTGAAAGAATTCATCCTGACCCTGAACAATAACCCTTACAATTTACATTTCACTACTAAATACAGTAAAGAAAATATCAAGTTTTTAGATTTATCCATCTTTGTACAGAATAATTGTATCCAGGGCCGCCATCAGGGGGGTACAGGGGGTACTGTTGTACCGGGCCGGGGCTCACCAGGGGGCCCGGCACAACACACACTTACCAGGGGGCCCGCTGTATTTCCATCCACGGAATCTCCGCTGCTGTCTTCAGCAGTCAGGCAGCAGAATGTGATCGCAGGGGCGGAGCAATCATTCCCCTGCGATCGCAGGCAGCTGTCAATCATGATCACAGGGGAATCATTGCTCCGCCTCTGCGATCATGTGATCCTTCCTTCTCCCTGATTGTGTGACGTGACGTCACACCACTGTTCCCGCCGCCGCAGAAGAAGAAGGAGCAGCAGCTGCAACTGTAAGTATATGTCATGTTATGTTTATTATTGTGTCTGGGAGAATGAAGGATGGATGTATTAAGTGTTGATATGGTAATAGAGCACATTAGTCAACGTGACAACACTGAGACACGGAATAAGCAGCGCATAAGCAGGGCATACATGCTTCACACTAATCTAATACTACACAGCCTACCTATCCTTTGCTATACAATAACATACGTACAATGAATTAATTCTACTTCCTGCTCAGTACTTGCATTTATATTTCCAAAGAGTATATTATATATTATATATTAGTATATTATTTATTATTGTAATTACACGATTGGGCTGAGGATTTTTTTATGTTGTTAGGAGACAAACTGGACCTAGCTGCGTGGCAGCTCAAAACACAGAAGTAGAACCTTTCTACAGGTTTGAATAGAGTGGGGAGGAGGGATCAACAGAAAAAAGGTAAGAAGGGGTAACAAGAGACCCCACTCAAAACCCAGAAGCTGGAAAGATGGGCCCCCCAGACAAGGCATAGGAGAGAGAGAGGGGGGAACACCAGATAAAGTAGGGAAAGGGGTGAGTCCGGACAACACTGAGAAAGGTTTAGAGGGTCATTAACAAGACATAATATTGTAGGAGAGCACAACAAAGCCCAGCAAGATCTTCATTTTTCCACCTCTTTGGAGATGGGAGAAATTAAGCTTCAACCCGTACTGTCAATCGAATGCCATTTGCACTTTCCAGGCACACTTTAAGTGGGAACACATTTGCAGGCACATGTCAACTTATGCAATAAAAACATCCAAACATTTAGTATTATAGTGACATATGAATTAAAAAGTCTTGATGGTACCTTTTTTTATAATTCAATAACATTATAAATGAAGAAGCTAAAAACAAATATAACAGTTGAAATTAGTGAAGGGTGGTAATAGATTAGTTTGTAAGTGCAATATTTCAGCTATGCGTGTTTTCAGATGGGCCTGCAAATCCACTGGAGTGATATCCATTTTATGGGGGCAGATAACATTACCTGGAAGCATGTATAGACCATAAAATGCTCTTGGTGGACAAATATACACATTGCCAAACATAAAAATGCGGTACAGGCACATGTTTATGCAGTTTATAAATACCCTTACTGACTGCAGTGAGCAAGAGGTGAGGATTTGGTAATAAAGCTGTGTCATTACCATATCTAGCAATTTCTCTTTGCAGACTAATGTAATTTGTAGCATTTTCCAGTTCAGGATATACATAGATAATGTTTATTGCTATGTACAATAAGAGCCCTAATTAGAATGTGATGCATTTTATTTATTGACAACACTATCAAAACACAATTTTGTCTTAACATATATGATGCTTCATAATTTTATTATTTTGTGTACAAATAGGGTAAGGTGATTTATGCATTTACTACTAACACTTTAAAGCCACAACTCTGTGCTACCATTAGGCAGAAATATATACAAATCCTTGGCATGTATAAAGGTGACATAATCATCTTGTTGTATGTATGCATGAGCGGGCATGCTGTGAATAAAAACTAGACTTAAGACTGCCCCAGGCTTAACCGTAGTTCATAAGTCTAATGGTGGTAGATTGCAATGCCCCCCTTGGAGGATATGTTTTTATGCTGCCCTTGGATTGATATGGAATGAACAGAAGCACCTTTGTAGCATCTAGTATGGTCTTGTGCTAGTAAAGCACTAGCCACACCCACATAGTAAGTTGTCCACACCCACTCTGCAAATGTCACTCCCACAAAGATGGGGGGGCGCCGGTGCCCTGTCTCGCCCAGGGCACTAAAATGACTAGCTACAGCACTGTGACAAATATTCTTTGTACAGCACTGCAGAATTAATGCACTATATAAATAGATGATGATGAGGATGATGATCTTCTACAGTGTAGCAGTTTATAGGCATGTAAACAATGGTTTTTTATTGATGAAGAAACCAAATGGAATAAAACAACTCATGTTTTGTCCTCATATCTTGTAAGGATAAACAGTTTGTGAAGCATTTTTTTTTTTGGGGGGGTGGGGGGCCTGCCTGCGTCATTTGTACTGGGCCCAGGGCCGCCAAGATGGGGGGGGAGCAGGTACATTTTACCCGGGCCCGGGCTTGCCAGGGGGCCCGGGCCGGGCCCGGGCTTGCCAGGGGGCCCGGGCCGGGCCCGTGGTTCTAATTTTTAATTTTAATTTTTTTTTTATATTGCTTTTTTCTATGTATTTTTTTTTTCTCCGCGGCGGGCGGGCAGGGGGGGGGGAGCGGTTTGGGGGTCGGATCGGTTCGTTGGTGGGGGGAGCTGGAACACTAAAACAAAACAATAAAAAAAATACTCACGTGACCGCGGCGCCGCGTCCCTCCTCTCCTCTTCGCCATTCACACTGACTACCGGGCGTGGCGTCATCAAGTCACACCCGTCAGTCAGTGAGGAGCGCCGGACAAGACGCAGCTAGAAGAAAGAAGAGAAGACAGAAGAGAAGAAGAGAAAAAGAAAGAAGCTGACAGGAGGTAGGTAAAGAAACAGAGAGGCAAGGGGAGGAAAGGGACAGTGCTATAAAGAAGGGGGAGTAAAACAACGGGGGAGAGAGGCTGAGAATAAACAAAAAAGTAGAGAGAAACAATAAATAAAAAAGGGGAGAGACACAATAAATAAAAAGGGGAGAGAAACAGAATAAATAATAAAGGGGAGAGAAACACAGTATAAATAATAAAGGGGAGAGAAACAGAATAAATAAAAAGGGGAGAGGCACATTTAATAGTGGGGACTATTAATTTAAGATGGGGTGGTTTGGGGGCTATTGAATATGGGGGTGAGTTTAGGGAGAATGAGGTCTATTTATTAAATGTGACTATGAATTTATTAATGGCAGTGATGGTTGCGGGAAATAGGTATTGCTGGGGCTGTTTGCAGGAAGGGAAATAGGTTTATTTATTAAATGTGAATACTATTATTTTAATGTTGGGGCTGGAGGAAGGCCTAATTATTAATCGTGGGTGCTATTGATTTAACGCTGCGTCTGGCTGTAATTTTCTAAATGTAGCCATTTTTCCCCCCAAATAAGTCCTCCAACATTCCAGGATCCAGACAAGCCGCAACTAAAGAAAGCAGCAGCTACAGGTGGTGAAAGTGAGAAGAACAGGTAGGAGAGAGCAGCAGAGTGTGTGAAATGTTGTGATTCTAGTAGGGACAATGTAAGGTGTAGGCCAAGACTGAACTGTTTGTATACACACTGCATTTTTTGTATACTACACTGTGGTGGTAGATGTCTTAAAAATCAGGAGTGCTGGGACACATGTGACGCTCTGGTGAATTCAGGACCTAGTGATTTTGATGTGCTAGCCACGCCCCAACGGCGCATTTGCCACGCCCCAAATGTATGACCACACACCCCAAAAAAATTGCACCGCTGTTAGGCTAGCTACGCCCCAACGACGCATTGCCACGCCCCTAAATGTATGACCACACCCCTGAAATTTTTTGCGCTGCCGTTAGGCGTCGCCAATTTTTTGGGGGGCTTACTCGACTATGAGGGGGGCCCCATGAATTTGTTGTACCCGGGCCCTGAATTCCTCTTGGCAGCCCTGACTGGGCCCCATGATTTCTGATGGCGGCCCTGATTGTATCCATACCAAGACTTACCATAAACTGGTCGATGTCAATAGTTACATTCTGGCATCAAGTAATCATCATCCACAGTGGTTACATAACATTGCCTTTGGACAATTTACAAGATTTTGTAGAAATTGCTCCCAATTGATTCATTTTGAGGAAAAGGGTAAAGCCATGACAAAACAGTTTATAGACAAACAATACCCGATTGCAACTTTAAACTCAGCATATACACAAGCATTAACTGAAGATAGAGCTGACCTATTGAAAATCAGAAATAAATCTATAGAGTGAAGACCCGACAATAAGGTTCTCTTTATTACAAATTTTACAGATAGCGCTTATAAAATTAAGAACATTTTTAACAAAAATTGGAATAAACAGCATCATGATCTCAAACACATTCTCCCCAGAACACCTGATATCATATTTTGAAAAGCACCAGATATCAAGAAGAAGCTAGTAACTAACCATGTCATTCCCAAAGTACCTGTTCAGACAACTCTCACACCCTCCATCAACACAGTTGAGTTCTACTACGGTACTGTGGGAGATGTATAGGGTGCAAAACATGGGGGAAAACAAGTACAAAACCCACATTATCTTTTTCCTCGATAAGCACAAAGCAAAAATATACAATAAAACATTTCATGACATGTGACTCAAAAGGAGTAGTTTACCTACTGGAATGTCCCTGCCCTTTTCAATATGTGGGATGAACAGTTAGACCACTTAAAGTCAGGATAGCAGAACACGTTAGATATGTCAGGAAAGGTGTTATAACACATAGTGTTTCCAATCATTTTAGATGACAACATAACAGTGACCCAACCTTACTGCGATTTACAGCCATCACTAAAACAGACCACAACTGGTGAGGGGGACATTACATCAAGAAAATTAATAAGGAAGAACATAAATGGATATATGACCTTAAAACACTTAATCCAGAAGGTATAAGTATCAATTTCGATGTGTGTAGCTGTCTTTGACATCTCATTTATGGAAGTGTTAGGTTAGGACCACGCCCTACCAGCATACCACCCGACATATGCCCAATCCCGTTTCGAACTTGAAAGCGAACTTGAAATCGAGTGGGCTTGATCAGTACCCAAGGTAACCACCTTGGAGAAGATCAAGTCTGGTAGAATCAGGTGGGCCCGTTGAGTTGACCTCCCTACCACCATTGTGCGAGTCTAGACACGAACACACAGAAAATCAACCACATACCTGAGGATAGTGTCAATATAGACACCCATCCAATTTTGTATATTTTACATATTTTATCAATTTACTCATTTTTCACATTATGTATTAAGTTGATACGACAATAACTAATTCTTGTTTTGTTTTACCCCTTTATCCATGTCTCTAATACTAGTCAGGGTTTGAGACAAATTGTACTATTCCTCATTTTTGTGTTATTATTATATATGTCTGGTTGCCTATATTTATGACTCATTTATTTTGTAATTATTTTGTCCAAATGATTGCTACCAATGTACTTGACTCCCGTTATTATAGTTTTCAGATAGCCTTTCTATATCAGCAATAGATTCTGTATGTATTTATATATATAATTGCCATCACTGCACTTGATTTTTGACATCACGGTTTCCACATAACCATTTCTATTTGCAATAGATTTATGTATTATGACCAAAATGTGTACCTCTGTGGAGTTTGTGATTTTAGCACTTAGCTAGGGCATGCAATATGATTATATTTTGTTTGTTTTTCATCAGTTAACCATAGTAAGCCCATTAAAAGGTCCTATATCATCCACAAAATGAACTAACACAATCAGAGGGATTAAGGAACATTAGTATCAATGACCCGCAGACCGGAGGATCAAGAATCCACCAATAGGATTGGACTATACCCTATATTACTAAGGCACGAACACACCAATCACTGTACAAGCCTTGAAAAAGTCACGTATGTGTGTCGAAACGCGTCGGTTACCACGCCCACCTCCGGAAATCGCCTCATGGAACGCACGCTACACACATTCGGAAAGGATTTTATCTTCAACACAGCGGCTACAGACTTACTTCTTTGGACCTATATCGCTGAACTCCTGGCGTTGTCTTTCTGCAATAGCACCAATTGCAAGTACCACGTTTTGCACCATACTATGAGCAGCTCATTAATATATTGGTTATAGAGTTTTTTATTCAGTTTCTATAGACTCTCTGAGTTGAGTCCCTTATGCTTTTTTCTGAACCTCAACACTCTGGTCAACAGAACCTACGGACAATCTTGTTATTTGCCTGATTATCAACGATTTCTTATGTGGTTCCTATATGTACTATTGAATCACTTGTACTGTATTTTCTAGCTTTTTATTTTATTTGATTTTAATAAATTACATGTATATTCATCTTATGTCATCTCCAGTTTTAATTAGGTCACAACACTTTAGACTACTTTTGATCAATCCTTAGCCTTTAGCCGATAATTACACTTTAACTCTAGCGCTTATTCCTGTATATTTGTCAGAGGGACATTTCAGACTTTGATGAGGGTTCCTATAATTTTGCTTCCATCGATGTGAGACTGATAGGTTGTTTCAGTGGCTGGGTAGCTATGGAAAACTGAGAGATCGTAGCGGCTGAAATAAAATTACCTGCTACCTCGAAATCCAAAAGCACCGGAAGAGAACGGGAGTGACAAGATGACTATCTTTATTATAAGAAGAGAGGAGACTATGACAAGGGAAACCTAACAAGAACTCTCCACCCCTTGTTAGGCCTTGTCGTTTGCCGGATGCTTGGGACAGGCTCCTATGACATAACCACTATGTCTGCCAGTGGTCGAAGTGGAAATTTAGAAGTGCTGGTATGGAACTTCCACTTTAAAATGAACATCCGGGCCCCCCGAAAGTTTAGAAATTTTGATAGAGTGAAATTAATATTAGATGCATTTTAACACTATAGTATAATATAAAACATATTAAATGCTGCAAGGCTCTGTGTCCCCCACCTCTGCTACGTCAAATTACCTTTCCACCTCTCCCTCATGTCTCCATTGTGTACTTACATTTTCCCTTAAATCTCATTGATATTATGATGAAACTTTCCAAAATATCTCCCTCATATCTTCATTGTTACCCTTTCCCTCATCTGTTTCCTTTCTCTGTTCCTATGTGCCCCTATCTTCATTGCAGGTATCCCCCTCTCTCCCTTCCTACCTGCTTTATAACACTGTGCCCTCTCCTTATCACACTGTTCCCCCTCCTTATCACACTGTTCCCCCTCCTTATCACACTGTTCTCCCTCCTTATAACACTGTGCCCCTCCTTATAACACTGTGCCCCCTCCTTATAACACTGTCCCCCCTCCTTATCACACTGTGCCCCCTCATCACACTGTCCCCCTCCTTATAACACTGTCCCCCCTCCTTATCACACTGTGCCCCCTCATCACACTGTGCCCCCTCCTTATAACACTGTCCCCCCTCCTTATCACACTGTGCCCCCTCATCACACTGTGCCCCCTCCTTATAACACTGTGCCCCCTCCTCACACTGTGCCCCTATCTTCATTACAGGTATCCCCCTCTCTCCCTTCCTACCTGCTTTATAACACTGTGCCCCCTCCTCACACTGTGCCCCTATCTTCATTGCAGGTATCCCCCTCTCTCCCTTCCTACCTACCTGCTCTCCTCTGTGCCTCACATCCTGCTTCTCTCGCTCCTCTCTTCCCCCTTGATCCTCTCCATCTATTCCTGCTCCTATTGTTCCCTCTCACTAGTGAATTAACACTTTTCCCCCTCCTTTATCACACTGCAGCCTGCTTTATAACACTGTGCCCTCTCCTTATCACACTGTTCCCCCTCCTTATAACACTGTGCCCTCTCCTTATCACACTGTGCCCCCTCCTTATAACACTGTGCCCCCTCCTCACACTGTGCCCCCTCCTTATAACACTGTGCCCCCTCCTCACACTGTGCCCCTATCTTCATTGCAGGTATCCCCCGCTCTCCCTTCCTACCTGCTCTCCTCTGTGCCTCACATCCTGCTTCTCTCGCTCCTCTCTTCCCCCTTGATCCTCTCCATCTATTCCTGCTCCTATTGTTCCCTCTCACTAGTGAATTCACACTTTTCCCCCTCCTTTATCACACTGCAGCCTGCTTTATAACACTGTCCCCCCTCCTTATCACACTGTGCCCCCTCATCACACTGTGCCCTCTCCTTATCACACTGTTCCCCCTCCTTATAACACTGTGCCCCTTTCATATCACACTGTGCCCCCTCCTTATAACACTGCAGCCTGCTTTATAACACTGTGCCCCCTCCTTTATCACACTGCAGCCTGCTTTATAACACTGTGCCCTCTCCTTATCACACTGTGCCCCCTCATCACACTGTGCCCCCTCCTTATAACACTGCAGCCTGCTTTATAACACTGTCCCCCCTCCTTATCACACTGTGCCCCCTCATCACACTGTGCCCCCTCCTTATAACACTGTGCCCCTTTCATATCACACTGTGCCCCCTCCTTATAACACTGCAGCCTGCTTTATAACACTGTGCCCCCTCCTTTATCACACTGCAGCCTGCTTTATAACACTGTGCCCTCTCCTTATCACACTGTGCCCCCTCATCACACTGTGCCCCCTCCTTATAACACTGCAGCCTGCTTTATAACACTGTCCCCCCTCCTTATCACACTGTGCCCCCTCATCACACTGTGCCCCCTCCTTATAACACTGTGCCCCTTTCATATCACACTGTGCCCCCTCCTTATAACACTGCAGCCTGCTTTATAACACTGTGCCCCCTCCTTTATCACACTGCAGCCTGCTTTATAACACTGTGCCCTCTCCTTATCACACTGTGCCCCCTCATCACACTGTGCCCCCTCCTTATAACACTGTTCCCCCTCCTTATAACACTGTGCCCCTTTCATATCACACTGTGCCCCCTCCATTTCATACTGTGTCTTCTCCAAATCACACTGGGTCCTCATTCATCACACTGTGCTCTATTATCACCCTGTGGCCTCCATCACCTTGTGGCCTCCATCACCCTGTGGCCTCCATCACCCTGTGGCCCTCCTTCATCCTCATCCTTGTGCCCTCCTTCTGTTGGTTATACCTTTTGATGTTAATAAAGATGTTCAGCTGTGTTAATGTGGATGTGAAGCCCCAACGCTTTTGTAACTTAAACAGGTTTCTGTTTATTAAAGATGATAACAACATAATGTACTCACAATAGTTGACTTTGGTAGTACAGGTGCAGTTCAGGCAGAGACAGTATTATTGCAGTACAGGTCCCTGTATGCAGTAGTTGTTGCAGATACAGGGGCACATTTATCAATATTCACATAAAGTGAAAAGTAGTTTTCAATCCTTATCGCAATGATAAGGATTGAACTACTTCTCACATTTATGTACAGCCCTGCACAGAAACAGCAGTTCCGAAAAACTGCTGTTTCAGTGATAAAAAAAATCATACTTACCCCCCTCTTCGGAAGCGCTGTCTTCGGGTCTTCTCTTCACTCTTCAATTGCGCATGTCCAGTTCCAAGAACTGGACATCCGCACACAGATCCCCTCTCTGTCTCTGCAACGATAGTTGCAGAGAGAGAGCGCTGAGTGATAGGGAGGGATCATGTGATCCCTCCACACATGCGCTGTCCAGTTCTGCTCGTCGGAGCAGAGCTGACAGCATTAGATTTCCTCAATTCGGATGATGTACGACAGCTCCAGCTGTACATTAACATGACAAGTTCCCGAAAAAAATGTTTTTTCGGGACTTGTTAGATTGCGGCCAGGAGCAGTCACCATTCTGTTGAATGGTGACTGCTCCCAAAAACGAAGAGGAGTGCAAAGCAGCAGATATCCATGATATCTGCTGCGATGCCCCCTTAATAAATTTGCGGAGGACACTGTGGGACCTTAATGACCCGTTAAAAGCACTATCGTGCTTTATTAAATATGCCCCACACTCTTATATATAGATATTGTGGGCAGACAGACTCCTCCCTTATGTATATATAGGTAGTGGGGAGCCTTCGGTCACCTTCTACCAGACTTTGAGGGACTTATATATATACATACAGAGCGCAGCTAACAATACTGCGTCCATTTTTTTACTGGTCAGACAGGAAGTGGCTCCCACTTCCTGTTTCCTCACCTGAACACTGAGGATCTTTTTGCAGTTGCCATAACAATGCAGCAGGGGAGATGAAAGCGCTCCTATATGCTAACACCCCTCCTCGCTTAGCAACGTCTCCTGTCACAAAGAGAAACAATTTTATCTTATCCAGAATCACATTTTTCAATAAAGTCTCTTTATCCTGTAACAAGAATTGAAGGGTTAGTAAACAAAACAAATAATCAATTCTTGTAATTCTTTTGACTTTAGTCTAATGTTTTTTTACTCAAGATTGATTGCAGATTGGTTCACACAATTCACATCATATGTGATGTTTGGTTGAGTCTTAATAGTTGCAAACATTAAGCTTCCAACAGCATTTCTGTAAAGGGTTTTGCTCATTTCCTCTATCTCTTTGCTGCTTGTTGGTTACATTTCCTTTGTCATTTTTAAGCTTTTATCCACAGGTGTGTTATCTGGTTTTGCTTCAAACAACTCATATTTTGTAAGTATATTTTCGATGTATGTCTGTGGATCAATTGTAACAGTTCCATCATTCAAATTTTGCAGGATCCTGATGCCGAACAGCTTGTTTGCAGGACCTAGATCCTTTCATTGGAATGTCTGTTTTAACAGGTGTTTGGTACTGGTGATGTGTCTCTCTTGTCCTGCTAGTAACAGATCATCAATGTAGACAACTATCTTTTCCTCTATGGTTTTGCGATACAGACAATGATCAGTCTCTGACTTATTAAAGTCCATGTCTTGCAGTCCAGCATCAAGTTTTATGTACCAACATCGACCACTTTGTTCATAAAGTGACTTCTTTAGGAGGCAGACTTTACCTTCTTGATAGACACCCTTCTTGTAGTGTTCAGGTGGCTCCATGTAAGTCTCCTCTAACAATTCTCCCTTCAAGAATGCAGAGTCAAAGTCAAGCCGATACAACAACAAATCATGGATAGTGGAGATGGCAATCACTGACCTCATGGTTGGGTTTCCGCAATTACATTTTCTGACACAGACACGTTTTCTGCTGCCTGAACATCCAGTGTCACTAACTTTTCATGGGGTTGCTGTTCCACTAGGTGGCGTGTTGTCGTGAAACACCACATCTCTGAATTTGATAAAACGTTTGTTGTTAAAGTCCCAAAGTCTGTATCCTCTGCCCTGATGGCAGTACCTGAACATAATGTGCTCCACTGACTTGGAATGTAACTTACATCGCTTTTCTTCAGGAATATATGCATACGCCTTACAGCCGAATACACGGAGATGGCTGACACTTGGCTTTTTACCAGACCACGCCTTCAGTGGTGTTTTACCTTCACAGCTACAGTGGGCGCTCGGTTTTTAAGGTAGACTGCAGTGGACACTGCTTACGCCCCAAAATCTTTTCTTCAGACCTGCTTCATTCAACATAGTCCGTGCTCACTCAACAATTGTTCTGTCAGCTCGTTTCCTCACATGTTCTGTTCTGGTGTGTTAGTTGGTGCTAAAGTCCTGTTGTTGTATTCTCCACCATTCTAGTAGTTATAGATGATTTTACTAAAATAACTCACTTCATTCCCACTTGCGGTCTCCCTGGTGCTGAACAGGCAGTTTGGTGATCCAAGTAGTGTCTGGTTTTTGTGGCATCACAGATAAACAATCAAGGAGTTCAAATTATTTCACAGTTCTGGAGAAGCTTTTGTCTGGTGCTGGGAATAAGATTAAATTTATCTTCAGGCTTTCACCTGCACTCTAAAAGGTAAACTGGGTGCACTAACCAAACTTTGGGGCAATACCTCAGATTATGTATTTGTTATGTACAGATTGAATGGATGGATATCTTACCTACAGCTCAATTTGCTTATAACATAGTTCTACTTCCTAAAAGTAATTTTTATCACAAATTGCAGATATCATCCAGTTTTCATTTCAGTCCTCACCACGTCTGTTCTTGCTTCATTCATCTACAAGCTCTGAAATTAAAAGGAAATTGTAGCTGACGATAAGGTTTGGCTGTCCACAGTCAACATTAAATTAAATTCCCAGTTCAGAGTTGGGTAAAAATTGAGATGTTAGAGCAGTGTTTCAAAACTTCTAGATACCATCCAGATATATCCAGCTTCTCACTCAACTCAATAGAAACCTTTCCAGGAGGATCCATAACCTGGGCATTAAAATCCTGCAAATGTATTAAAAGAATGGTGTATTCTACTGTACACTGTTGTACTGTGTACAACATCGGAACTGTACCTGGTACAATTTATGGACCCAGAAAAGAACCTAGAAAAGGATCACCCATCAGAGATTCCTTCAGAGGGATGAATAATGCCAGGAACTGAATCATGCGATGTTGGTTTGTTGCTTTATTCATCAGCCACTGAGACAAAATTCTTCTTGAGAAACTATCCTTGGGATTTCTAATTACTTAATGCAAAGTGCTTGAGTGTTTCTAGTGAGCGACCAATCAAAGGAAGCATTGGGCTATTTAAACACAGCAACTTCTTGATTGCATTACCTGATTATTTAAGTTTTCCCCCGTCAGCTACTTCTGCTATTGTTTTCCGTGTATTGACCGATTCCTTCTTGACTATATCTCTGCTTGGTTACCTTGTTCCAATTATTATCTGTATACTGATCAGGGTTTCATTTGCTTCTTGAGGGAGGAAGGGGCATATATTGTCAATGTTGCAGAGGTGGAGGTGGCAGGCAGGGCCGGTGCTAGGGTCCTTGGCGCCCTAGGCACTTTGTCAAAATCGGCGCCACTGCTCCCCCCACGCCGCAGGAACACTTTGAAAATCGGCGCCCCCCCCCCTTCCCGCCGCAGGAGCACTTTGAAAATCAGCACCCGGCACACTGTCACTCCCCCCCCCCCCCCCCCACATCTTTCCTTACCTTGCCTGCATAAAGCTGCTCCTCTCTGCTCCGTCTCCTCCCCTCCACTCATTGACACTGTCGGGCCGTGATGATGATGTCACGGCCCGACAGTGAATGGAGGGGAGGAGATGGAGCAGAGAGGCGGCAGTGTTAATCAATAGCCTCTTCCCCCCCTCCCCGTGTATTTATCTGAACGCTGTGCGGCGGCCGTGAAAGGTATGGTCAGCGGTCGCTGCACAGTTTTAAAGTAATTTTCATTCTGTGGCGCCCTCCAGAGCCCGGCGCCCTAGGCAACTGCCTAACCTTGCCTAATGGGAGCGCCGGGCCTGGTGGCAGGACTGCAAGAGGGGCTGGATGTGTAAATCTCAGGGGTTAACACCAAGGCAGTGCACGTGGGGATCAGGGGGGATAGTGATGACTGTGAGGGAGATACAGGTGGGAGAGGAGATATTAGCAGGGAGACAGGTGGACAAGTTAAGTTTGGGTCACATTTGGAACTGTTGGGTCATCCAGATGGAGATCGCAGAGAGGAAGTTGGACACACAGGAATGAGGGTAAGAGGTCAGGCCAAGAAAGGGAGATTTGGGTTCCTACTTCCTCTGTGAATTTAACTAATGCTGACATAGTTTCATTGGCTATTTTATTGACAGTATTGGACAATTCATTCATCAACATTCATCATCATCAACATTTATTTATATAGCGCCAGCAAATTCCATAGCGCTTTACAATTGGGATTCATTTACTTTCTGCCTGGCTGAGTATATAATGTCCAATAATACTTCCAATTTGAGAAGTCAGAAAACTATCTACAACCAATTTCCTGGGAGCACCTCTGCTTCCTAAAAGGACTTTCCCCTCCAGCCTTTAGCAGTGTATCGCCTGTTCTGCTGCAGCCAATCATATGCAAGAACAAATGATGTTCTACCCAGTGCTTCACCAGTTATTATTGGTTGTACTCTGTATCACTGTCCAATGGCGCACCAGTGCTCAGCTCCCATTGGACTGTACAGTCCACCAATCTGGAGACTGCAGGCAGCAGTGATTGGAGCATTCTGATTCGTATCTGCAGCGCCGTACCTCCCCCTCCACACATTACACCTAGAGATAGGGCAGTAGTGGTAACGAGCTGAAAGTGGAAACTTTGTGGTGCATTGAAATTAGCAAAACCCTGTGATTATTCTCCAGCAGAGGGGCCGACCCAGGTTTTCAAGGGGGTGTATATTGCATTCCCTTTGTCACCCCCCCCCCACTAGGATAAGATTAGGAACAGCATCACCTTGCAGCTGCCTTGATCCGATTGTACCTGCAGCACTTGACATATTTAATGTAACTTTGACTAATGTGTGCACTGAATGTTTCTTGAAACTCTTTGTAACAACTTGTTTCACTGTGTGCAAGGATGTAAATGAGCCTACTGCTAGACACAGCTTCAGTGTGATCCTGTCTGACCTTCGTACATGACCTCCATTGTCTCTCTAATACTGCTACTCATTTACATAACATGACCTGCTGTCCACATAGAGAGCACTTTATGGAGATTTGCAGATAAAATTTATTGCAAGAATTTGCAGAACGAATTTTCTAGAACAAACTATTTATTGATGTGATCTGTGCAGATATAGTATCTTTATGGTTTTAGATTTTTCAGCAAGTAAAACTGTAACATATAGGTAACATAATAGTTCAACAAAGTAAATATTTTGCAGATGTGTATGAAAGCAGCATCGAGTCCTCATAAAACCACAAGTACAAGTGAAGTAAAAGACAATAAATAAAAAAGACATTTAAGACATAAAAACTATTCAAAATAAAAATAAAAGCAAATTTTAAAGTAGATTTGCCATTCTAGTCTACTGTGTACAACACCAGGACTGTCTGTATTACATATGTCCTGAGAGTGAGGGGACATCGGGACTGTCTGTATTACATGTGTCCTGAGAGTGAGGGGACACCGGGACTGTCTGTATTACATGTGTCCTGAGAGTGAGGGGACACCGGGACTGTCTGTATTACATGTGTCCTGAGAGTGAGGGGACACCAGGACTGTCTGTATTACATGTCTCCTGAGAGTGAGAGGACACCGGGACTGTCTGTATTATATGTGTCCTGAGAGTGAGGGGACACCAGGACTGTCTGTATTACATGTGTCCTGAGAGTGAGGGGACACCAGGACTGTCTGTATTATATGTGTCCTGAGAGTGAGGGGACACCAGGACTGTCTGTATTATATGTGTCCTGAGAGTGAGGGGACACCGGGACTGTCTGTATTACATGTCTCCTGAGAGTGAGGGGACACCGGGACTGTCTGTATTACATGTCTCCTGAGAGTGAGGGGACACCAGGACTGTCTGTATTACATGTGTACTGAGAGTGAGGAGACATCAGGACTGTCTGTATTACATGTGTACTGAGAGTGAGGAGACATCAGGACTGTCTGTATTACATGTCTCCTGAGAGTGAGGGGACACCAGGACTGTCTGTATTATATGTGTCCTGAGAGTGAGAAGACACCGGGACTGTCTGTATTACATGTGTCCTGAGAGTGAGGGGACACCGGGACTGTCTGTATTACATGTCTCCTGAGAGTGAGGGGACACAGGGACTGTCTGTATTACATGTGTCCTGAGAGTGAGGGGATACCAGGACTGTCTGTATTACATGTGTCCTGAGGGGACACCGGGACTGTCTGTATTACATGTGTACTGAGAGTGAGGAGACATCAGGACTGTCTGTATTACATGTCTCCTGAGAGTGAGGGGACACCAGGATTGTCTGTATTACATGTGTCCTGAGAGTGAGAAGACACCAGGACTGTCTGTATTACATGTGTACTGAGAGTGAGGAGACATCAGGACTGTCTGTATTACATGTGTCCTGAGAGAGAGGGGACACCGGGACTGTCTGTATTACATGTGTCCTGAGAGTGAGGGGACACCGGGACTGTCTGTATTACATGTGTCCTGAGAGTGAGAGGACACCGGGACTGTCTGTATTACATGTGTCCTGAGAGTGAGGAGACATCAGGACTGTCTGTATTACATGTGTCCTGAGAGTGAGGGGAGACCAGGACTGTCTGTATTATATGTGTCCTGAGAGTGAGGAGACATCAGGACTGTCTGTATTACATGTGTACTGAGAGTGAGGAGACATCAGGACTGTCTGTATTACATGTGTCCTGAGAGTGAGGGGACACCGGGACTGTCTGTATTACATGTGTCCTGAGAGTGAGGGGACACCAGGACTGTCTGTATTATATGTGTCCTGAGAGTGAGGGGACACCAGGACTGTCTGTATTACATGTGTCCTGAGAGTGAGGGGACACCAGGACTGTCTGTATTATATGTGTCCTGAGAGTGAGAAGACACCGGGACTGTCTGTATTACATGTGTCCTGAGAGTGAGAGGACACCGGGACTGTCTGTATTACATGTGTCCTGAGAGTGAGGGGACACCAGGACTGTCTGTATTACATGTGTACTGAGAGTGAGGAGACATCAGGACTGTCTGTATTACATGTGTCCTGAGAGTGAGAAGACACCGGGACTGTCTGTATTACATATGTCCTGAGAGTGAAGGGACACCAGGACTGTCTGTATTACATGTGTCCTGAGAGTGAGAGGACACAGGGACTGTCTGTATTACATGTGTCCTGAGAGTGAGAGGACACCAGGACTGTCTGTATTACATGTGTCCTGAGAGTGAGGGGACACCAGGACTGTCTGTATTACATGTGTCCTGAGAGTGAGAGGACACCGGGACTGTCTGTATTACATGTGTCCTGAGAGTGAGGGGACACCAGGACTGTCTGTATTATATGTGTCCTGAGAGTGAGGGGACACCAGGACTGTCTGTATTACATGTGTATTGAGAGTGAGGAGACATCAGGACTGTCTGTATTACATGTGTACTGAGAGTGAGGAGACATCAGGACTGTCTGTATTACATGTGTCCTGAGAGTGAGGGGAGACCGGGACTGTCTGTATTACATGTGTCCTGAGAGTGAGGGGACACCAGGACTGTCTGTATTATATGTGTACTGAGAGTGAGGGGACACCAGGACTGTCTGTATTACATGTGTCCTGAGAGTGAGGGGACACCAGGACTGTCTGTATTATATGTGTCCTGAGAGTGAGGGGACACAGGGACTGTCTGTATTACATGTCTCCTGAGAGTGAGGGGACACAGGGACTGTCTGTATTACATGTGTCCTGAGAGTGAGAGGACACCGGGACTGTCTGTATTATATGTGTCCTGAGAGTGAGGGGACACCAGGACTGTCTGTATTACATGTGTACTGAGAGAGAGGGGACACCGGGACTGTCTGTATTACATGTGTCCTGAGAGTGAGGGGACACCGGGACTGTCTGTATTACATGTGTCCTGAGAGTGAGAGGACACAGGGACTGTCTGTATTACATGTGTCCTGAGAGTGAGAGGACACCGGGACTGTCTGTATTACATGTGTCCTGAGAGAGAGGGTACACTGGACTGTCTGTATTACATGTGTCCTGAGAGTGAGGGGACATCAGAACTGTCTGTATTACATGTGTCCTGAGAGTGAGGGGACACCGGGACTGTCTGTATTACATGTGTCCTGAGAGTTAGGGTACACTGGACTGTCTGTATTACATGTGTCCTGAAAGTGAGGGGACATCAGGACTTTCTGTATTACATGTGTCCTAAGAGAGAGGGGACACAGGGACTGTCTGTATTACATGTGTCCTGAGAGTGAGGGGACATCAGAACTGTCTGTATTACATGTGTCCTGAGAGTGAGGGGACACCGGGACTGTCTGTATTACATGTGTCCTGAGAGTTAGGGTACACTGGACTGTCTGTATTACATGTGTCCTGAGAGTGAGGGGACACCGGGACTGTTTGTATTACATGTGTCCTGAGACTGAGGGGACACTGGACTGTCTCTATTACATGTGTCCTGAAAGTGAGGGGACATCAGGACTTTCTGTATTACATGTGTCCTGAGAGTGAGGGGACACCGGGACTGTCTGTATTACATGTGTCCTGAGAGTTAGGGTACACTGGACTGTCTGTATTACATGTGTCCTGAAAGTGAGGGGACATCAGGACTTTCTGTATTACATGTGTCCTAAGAGAGAGGGGACACAGGGACTGTCTCTATTACATGTGTCCTGAAAGTGAGGGGACATCAGGACTTTCTGTATTACATGTGTCCTAAGAGAGAGGGGACACAGGGACTGTCTGTATTACATGTGCCCTGAGAGTGAGAGGACACAGGGACTGTCTGTATTACATGTGTCCTGAGAGTGAGAGGACACCGGGACTGTCTGTATTACATGTGTCCTGAGAGTGAGGGGACACCGGGACTGTTTGTATTACATGTGTCCTGAGACTGAGGGGACACTGGACTGTCTCTATTACATGTGTCCTGAGAGAGAGGGGACATCAGGACTTTCTGTATTACATGTGTACTGAGAGAGAGGGGACATCAGGACTGTCTGTATTACATGTGTCCTGAGAGAGAGGGGACACAGGGACTGTTTGTATTACATGTGTCCTGAGACTGAGGGGACACTGGACTGTCTGTATTACATGTGTCCTGAGACTGAGGGGACACTGGACTGTCTCTATTACATGTGTCCTGAGAGAGAGGGGACATCAGGACTTTCTGTATTACATGTGTACTGAGAGAGAGGGGACATCAGGACTGTCTGTATTACATGTGTCCTGAGAGTGAGAAGACACCGGGACTGTCTGTATTACATATGTCCTGAGAGTGAAGGGACACCAGGACTGTCTGTATTACATGTGTCCTGAGAGTGAGAGGACACAGGGACTGTCTGTATTACATGTGTCCTGAGAGTGAGAGGACACCAGGACTGTCTGTATTACATGTGTCCTGAGAGTGAGGGGACACCAGGACTGTCTGTATTACATGTGTCCTGAGAGTGAGAGGACACCGGGACTGTCTGTATTACATGTGTCCTGAGAGTGAGGGGACACCAGGACTGTCTGTATTATATGTGTCCTGAGAGTGAGGGGACACCAGGACTGTCTGTATTACATGTGTATTGAGAGTGAGGAGACATCAGGACTGTCTGTATTACATGTGTACTGAGAGTGAGGAGACATCAGGACTGTCTGTATTACATGTGTCCTGAGAGTGAGGGGAGACCGGGACTGTCTGTATTACATGTGTCCTGAGAGTGAGGGGACACCAGGACTGTCTGTATTATATGTGTACTGAGAGTGAGGGGACACCAGGACTGTCTGTATTACATGTGTCCTGAGAGTGAGGGGACACCAGGACTGTCTGTATTATATGTGTCCTGAGAGTGAGGGGACACAGGGACTGTCTGTATTACATGTCTCCTGAGAGTGAGGGGACACAGGGACTGTCTGTATTACATGTGTCCTGAGAGTGAGAGGACACCGGGACTGTCTGTATTATATGTGTCCTGAGAGTGAGGGGACACCACTACTGTCTGTATTACATGTGTACTGAGAGAGAGGGGACACCGGGACTGTCTGTATTACATGTGTCCTGAGAGTGAGGGGACACCGGGACTGTCTGTATTACATGTGTCCTGAGAGTGAGAGGACACAGGGACTGTCTGTATTACATGTGTCCTGAGAGTGAGAGGACACCGGGACTGTCTGTATTACATGTGTCCTGAGAGAGAGGGTACACTGGACTGTCTGTATTACATGTGTCCTGAGAGTGAGGGGACATCAGAACTGTCTGTATTACATGTGTCCTGAGAGTGAGGGGACACCGGGACTGTCTGTATTACATGTGTCCTGAGAGTTAGGGTACACTGGACTGTCTGTATTACATGTGTCCTGAAAGTGAGGGGACATCAGGACTTTCTGTATTACATGTGTCCTAAGAGAGAGGGGACACAGGGACTGTCTGTATTACATGTGTCCTGAGAGTGAGGGGACATCAGAACTGTCTGTATTACATGTGTCCTGAGAGTGAGGGGACACCGGGACTGTCTGTATTACATGTGTCCTGAGAGTTAGGGTACACTGGACTGTCTGTATTACATGTGTCCTGAGAGTGAGGGGACACCGGGACTGTTTGTATTACATGTGTCCTGAGACTGAGGGGACACTGGACTGTCTCTATTACATGTGTCCTGAAAGTGAGGGGACATCAGGACTTTCTGTATTACATGTGTCCTGAGAGTGAGGGGACACCGGGACTGTCTGTATTACATGTGTCCTGAGAGTTAGGGTACACTGGACTGTCTGTATTACATGTGTCCTGAAAGTGAGGGGACATCAGGACTTTCTGTATTACATGTGTCCTAAGAGAGAGGGGACACAGGGACTGTCTCTATTACATGTGTCCTGAAAGTGAGGGGACATCAGGACTTTCTGTATTACATGTGTCCTAAGAGAGAGGGGACACAGGGACTGTCTGTATTACATGTGCCCTGAGAGTGAGAGGACACAGGGACTGTCTGTATTACATGTGTCCTGAGAGTGAGAGGACACCGGGACTGTCTGTATTACATGTGTCCTGAGAGTGAGGGGACACCGGGACTGTTTGTATTACATGTGTCCTGAGACTGAGGGGACACTGGACTGTCTCTATTACATGTGTCCTGAGAGAGAGGGGACATCAGGACTTTCTGTATTACATGTGTACTGAGAGAGAGGGGACATCAGGACTGTCTGTATTACATGTGTCCTGAGAGAGAGGGGACACAGGGACTGTTTGTATTACATGTGTCCTGAGACTGAGGGGACACTGGACTGTCTGTATTACATGTGTCCTGAGACTGAGGGGACACTGGACTGTCTCTATTACATGTGTCCTGAGAGAGAGGGGACATCAGGACTTTCTGTATTACATGTGTACTGAGAGAGAGGGGACATCAGGACTGTCTGTATTACATGTGTCCTGAGAGAGAGGGGACACAGGGACTGTCTGTATTACATGTGTCCTGAGAGAGAGGGGACATCAGGACTGTCTGTATTACATGTGTCCTGAGAGTGAGGGGACATCAGGACTGTCTGTATTACATGTGTTCTGAGAGTGAGGGGACATCAGGACAGTCTGTATTACATGTGTCCTGAGAGTGAGGGGACACTGGACTGTCTGTATTACATATGTCCTGTGAGTGAGGGGACATCAGGACTGTCTGTATTACATGTGTCCTGAGAGTGAGGGGACATCGGGACTGTCTGTATTACATGTGTCATGAGAGTGAGGGGACACTGGGACTGTCTGTATTACATGTGTCCTGAGAGTGAGAGGACACCGGGACTGTCTGTATTACATGTGTCATGAGAGTGAGGGGACACTGGGACTGTCTATTATATCTGTCATGAGAGTGAGGGGACACCGGGACTGTCTGTATTACATGTGTCTTGAGAGTGAGGGGACATCGGGACTGTCTGTATTACATGTGTCCTGAGAGTGAGAGGACACCGGGATTGTCTGTATTACATGTGTCCTGAGAGTGAGGGGACACTGGGACTGTCTGTATTACATGTGTCATGAGAGTGAGGGGACACTGGGACTGTCTGTATTACATGTGTCCTGAGAGTGAGGGATCATCAGGACTGTCTGTATTACATGTGTCCTGAGAGTGAGGGGACACCGGGACTGTCTGTATTACATGTGTCCTGAGAGTGAGGGGACAGCGGGACTGTCTGTATTACATGTGTCATGAAAGTGAGGGGACACTGGGACTATCTGTATTACATGTGTCCTGAGAGTGAGGGGACACCGGGACTGTCTGTATTACATGTGTCCTGAGAGTGAGGGGACAGCGGGACTGTCTGTATTACATGTCTCCTGAGAGTGAGGGGACAGCGGGACTGTCTGTATTACATGTGTCATGAGAGTGAGGGGACACTGGGACTGTCTGTATTACATGTGTCCTGAGAGTGAGGGATCATCAGGACTGTCTGTATTACATGTGTCCTGAGAGTGAGGGGACACCGGGACTGTCTGTATTACATGTGTCATGAAAGTGAGGGGACACTGGGACTGTCTGTATTACATGTGTCATGAAAGTGAGGGGACACTGGGACTATCTGTATTACATGTGTCATGAGAGTGAGGGGACACCGGGACTGTCTGTATTACATGTGTCCTGAGAGTGAGGGGACAGCGGGACTGTCTGTATTACATGTGTCCTGAGAGTGAAGGGACAGCGGGACTGTCTGTATTACATGTGTCCTGAGAGTGAGGGGACAGCGGGACTGTCTGTATTACATGTGTCCTGAGAGTGAGAGGACACCGGGACTGTCTGTATTACATGTGTCATGAAAGTGAGGGGACACTGGGACTATCTGTATTACATGTGTCCTGAGAGTGAGGGGACAGCGGGACTGTCTGTATTACATGTGTCCTGAGAGTGAGGGGACAGCGGGACTGTCTGTATTACATGTGTCCTGAGAGTGAGGGATCATCAGGACTGTCTGTATTACATGTGTCCTGAGAGTGAGGGGACAGCGGGACTGTCTGTATTATATGTGTATTGAGAGTGAGGGGTTAATTTTAATATATTTGTTTTCATGGTAATCTTTATCAAAAATACACAAAGCTCCTGTGTGCCATCTAGTGTAACACACAGGTCACTGCAACCTTTTAAACGACACAGTGGTCAGCACAATGGTGCATGAGACCACCCTCTTATCATCGTCATCATCACCATTTATTTATATAGCGCCACTAATTCCGCAGCGCTGTACAGAGAACTCACATCAGTCCCTGCCCCATTGGAGCTTACAGTTTAAGGTCCCTAACATACACACACAAACAGACATAGAGAGACAGATTAGGGTCAATTTGATAGCAGCCAATTAACCTACCAGTATGTTTTTGGAGTGTGGGAGGAAACCGAAGCACCCCGAGGAAACCCACGCAAACATGGGGAGAACATCAGCCTATTAAAGAGCTTGTTTATATTAAAGGTTTTGTGAGTGAATTGCAGGGATTTCTCAGCATTATTTTGCCAGGTTTTTTCATTGAAAGCCTAGGAACAGTTTCTTACGTGCCCAAGTGCTCATAAAATAAAGTGTATAAACTTAAAAACATGTACAAGGGAGCGGTACATGGCCCTCCTGTAAAGAGGAAGAGCTGTAGTCCCTGACCACCAGAACATAAAGGTCCCTTAGGGGAATGGGTCTACGTCGTATGACTAGGGAAGCCCCTTTATCCCAGGGATCCACCGAAGCTTCACCCAGGGTGCGACAACTGGCCCACCCCTGGAAGGATGGGCAACAATGGGGTTCAGGGGGCCCCGAATCTAAGAGCGACACAACACCCCCTAGATCAGGGGTCAGGGAACTTTTTTACCCCCAAATATATTTAGATACGCCGACGTTACCCCCTTGATTTGAAAGGAAGGAAATCATATATTATTAGTTATTGGAATTCTAAATTTTATTGAATCTATTCAAAATTTCTTTGAAAGCTTCAACTTCAAAACTTCAGGTTTTGGAGAAATGATGTTGCTTCATTTTTGTTACGAGAGCATCAATATTGGGGCATTTTGATGTCAGAGCAATTTGGATGCAGTCTTCAGCGTCCAATCGATTTCTCTGCTTTATTTTTATGTTCGTTAGAGTGGAAAATCCTTGTTCGCAAAAGTAGGTTGTTGCATAATCCAGGAACTTTTTGACTGCATCCTCATGTGCAATTTTGAATGTCTTTGCATCTGTTGACATCCAAAAATCTGACAGATCTGCTTTGTTTTCAAATGCAGTGCGTGCTTCATTATTGCATCGAAGCTCAAGAAGTGCCTCTGCCAACCCTTGAGGCTCTTCTGGTACAACAGCAATTTCACATTTAAAGGGGTCTACAATCCAATTGACAGCATGTGAATCGGCAGCATTACCCCCAGGAATTTCATTTTTACCCCATTTGGGGTAATTTACCCCTGTTCCCTGACCACTGCCCTAGATCTTCAGGGATACAGAGCTCATAAGGGTCTAGCCGCACCCCTGCAATCCGTGGAACACTCCCCCCACCCACTCACAAAAGTGACGGTGACATAGTGACTTATAAAAAGTGTAATAAATAGCTCGGCTATTATAAACATTTTCCTGCCCAGCCATAAGGCCGGGGCAAAAGGAAGGTGAGTCCATAGAAATGAAAGTGGTGTAACGTGCAGGGTGCTAACAAGGTGTAACACCTGTGATTTATGGCCCGCCCGGGGGGCACATTAGCAGCTTTACCTGGCCCCTAGTATCAGCTTTCCCATATCTTGCAAGGGGGGCTCTGGGCCCCTCACTCGGACAGGTTCTCACTTGATCATCGCCAAAAGGCCGAGAAGCAGTTATTTGACATTTAAAATAAAAAACATTTCCATAACCAGCAGGTGGCAGTGTTACATTCTTGTACTTTTACGGAACAGTCACTTCGGTGTGAGGTGTCTCCAGAACATCCACAGAGACACCTTGCGTCAGAGATTTTACTGAAATCTCTGCTCATGTTTTCTGGTGTACACCATATAGGTGTATCACACCTATACACCACCTATACACCACTTCGGTGTATACACCATATAGGTGTATCACACCTATACACCACCTATACACTACTTCGGTGTATATACCATATAGGTGTATCACACCTATACACCACCTATACACCACTTCGGTGTATACACCATATAGGTCCCCTAAGGAGGAGATTTCATGACTTTCCTCGCACATTGGGGTCTATTTACCAAGCATTTTTCCTGTGGTAAACCCCCGGAAACAACAGTTTTCGGGGGTTTACTGTGAAATCACTATGTACCATTGAAGCATCGCAGCAGATATCTCAGATATCTGCTGCTTTGCATTTCCTATCATTTTTCTGAGCACTCCCCATAACAGTGTATGGGAAGTGCTCAGAACCGCTATGTATGAAAGTTCAACTAGAGAAACTTTTCTCTTTTTTTACATGTTAATGTACTCCATCTGAAGCTGGAGCCATCTGAAGCTGGTGCCATCTGAAGCTGGAGCCATCTGAAGCTGGTGCCATCTGAAGCTGGAGCCATCTGAAGCTGGTGCCATCTGAAGCTGGAGCCATCTGAAGCTGGTGCCATCTGAAGCTGGAGCCATCTGAAGCTGGAGCCATCTGAAGCTGGTGCCATCTGAAGCTGGAGCCATCTGAAGCTGGTGCCATCTGAAGCTGGAGCCATCTGAAGCTGGAGCCATCTGAAGCTGGAGCCATCTGAAGCTGGTGCCATCTGAAGCTGGAGCCATCTGAAGCTGGTGCCATCTGAAGCTGGAGCCATCTGAAGCTGGAGCCATCTGAAGCTGGTGCCATCTGAAGCTGGAGCCATCTGAAGCTGGAGCCATCTGAAGCTGGTGCCATCTGAAGCTGGAGCCATCTGAAGCTGGTGCCATCTGAAGCTGGAGCCATCTGAAGCTGGAGCCATCTGAAGCTGGTGCCATCTGAAGCTGGAGCCATCTGAAGCTGGTGCCATCTGAAGCTGGAGCCATCTGAAGCTGGTGCCATCTGAAGCTGGAGCCATCTGAAGCTGGTGCCATCTGAAGCTGGAGCCATCTGAAGCTGGTGCCATCTGAAGCTGGAGCCATCTGAAGCTGGCGCCATCTGAAGCTGGCATACATTAACATATCTGAAAACTTTTGCGCTGTCCAGCTCTTCTCTGAAGATCATGTGATCCCTCCCTGTCACTCATCCTGCAGTTTGCCGGCCAGGATGTTACTGCGCATGCACCAACTATTCAGTCGGCACATGCGCACTAACAAAAAAAAAAAAAGAAGAAAAAAAAAAGAGAAGATCACCGCAGCCTTGAAAAATGAGAAAAGACTGCGATGATCAGGTGATCACTTCTCAGGGACAGCAGGTTATCGGCACTGCTGTCCCTGAAAAGTTTTTTAATACATAGCCGTTACTTTTCAATCCTTATCAAGGAGATAAGGATTGAAAACTATCAAGTCAAGTCTCTTTCCACATTGAAAGTCTCGAGAGTAATTAATTTGCAAACATTATGGTAATGATCTCGCATCTGAAAATAGGGCTACTCTGCTAATTTTTGCTCGTACTTCTAGGTGAGCAAATGAAATTTTCAGACGTGACCATTAATGCTGGGTTTGTAATTGGATTACATTGCACGCAGTAAAAAAAAGTGTGAAGCGACTCGCATTTAAATCATTTGCCCCTAGGAGAGCTGCCTGAGCTCCTCACTGAGCTGCCTGAGCTCCTCACTGAGCTGCCTGTCCTCCTCGCTGAGCTGCCTGTCCTCCTCGCTGAGCTGCCTGTCCTCCTCGCTGAGCTGCCTGTCCTCCTCACAGAGCTATTTGTCCTAATCAATGAGCTGCCTGAGCTCCTCACTGAGCTGCCTGTCCTCCTCGCTGAGCTGTTTGTCCTCGCTGAGCTGTTTGTCCTCGCTGAGCTGCCTTTCCTCCTCGCTGAGCTGCCTTTCCTCCTCACTGAGCTGCCTGCCCTCCTCACTGAGCTGCCTGCCCTCCTCACTGAGCTGCCTGTCCTCCTCGCTGAGCTGTTTGTCCTCGCTGAGCTGTTTGTCCTCGCTGAGCTGCCTTTCCTCCTCGCTGAGCTGCCTTTCCTCCTCGCTGAGCTGCCTTTCCTCCTCACTGAGCTGCCTGCCCTCCTCACTGAGCTGCCTGCCCTCCTCACTGAGCTGACGGAGCTCCTCACTGAGCTGCCTGAGCTCCTCACTGAGCTGCCTGACCTTCTCCTGGGTGTGGTCACACCATTTTTTAATCTTATTGTGGAGGATCCCAAATAAACAGGTGGTGTATATAAGCAAAAATACTTTATTCCTCTGAACTCACTAAATACATTATTAATGCTATTATAGCTACTTCTAGCTATACTCTGTATGAAAGCTACATTCTGGATTGAAAGAGGGAATGTTATGCTGACCAACTCACACCAAAGCCTTTTCCTTCTAGCCTACATTAACTAAAACATGAATCAAATCTGAATTTTAACATGATGATTGCAATGCCTTTTAACTGGGTTGAATCTTACCTGCACTCAGCTTTTAAAGGCAAGTACTCCCCATGCAAAAACAGCTATATCTATTGACATTTGTAATACATTGTATTTGATTAACTATTAAATATAGTTAATTATTATTATTATTATTATTATTATTAATAATTATTATATATGAGCCAACTGTTATACTTGTACCTTTATTCATATATTACCAGCGATAAACTTGAGTCCTTATTACACATAATTACTGTTTACTTCTAATATTGCTGTTTTATGGGCAGATCTCTTTGTTAGTATTTTACTGGGCTGGTTTTATACCCTGGAGAGAAGGCAATCAAGATAATAATGAAGATAATGAATAACTGGCATGCTTCAATATTGGATGGACTTTGTGCTGGTCAATTAGTCTATAGGTGAAGCTCGCTGGCAATATTATAACTGAGTTATTTTATATATAGTCAGGATTCAGCAGGTTATTGTTTTCTCATCCCCTCAGTGTTTGATCTACTTACTCTTTTTATTTATATTTTACTTACTATGTATAGTTCCTAAGATCAGTTTTTCTTCTAACTATAAAACAATATAAAACAACTAAATATTTATGAGGGAAATGGGAAATGACAGAGTTTTACTGTGGAGTAACCACACCAGGGACAGAGATGTTTAGAAGATCTACTAGATCCCATCTCAGTTCAGCTGAGATCAGATGTCATTGCTGCCTTCTAAGTTCCTCATTGGTGCTATTTCTGTGTCCATAGGGTACACGTGTCCTGGCATGAAACCAAAGAACATTACCTGGCACACAGCTTGTCAGAGCTGGCAGATATCCACACGAGTGCCCAAGCAGCACAAAAGCAAAAGGAAGGAAATTCAGTGAAGATAAATGATGAAGGTCAGTCAGGGCTGCCAGCAGCTTAATGCCTTAAAATGTCATAAAATTTCCACAATGACTGTCTACTTGTCCATCTTCCGATGTCCCAACTCATTCCAACTGTACCGACCCAACGGTAAAGGCATAGACATACCAGTCATGAAATACTATGGCCTCACAGCAGCACTTTTCCCACCTCCAGCTACAACTGTTATTCCACTAATTTATGTATCGAGTGTTCCCCACACCTCTCAGATTGCAAGCTCCTATGGTCAGGGCTATCTTTACCATCTGTCTCTCCAGAGGTCAGGGGCCCACATTGTATCACCACCAGAGGTCAGGGGCCCGCGTTGTATCACTACCAGAGGTCAGGGGCCCACATTGTATCACCACCAGAGGTCAGGGGCCTGCGTTGTATCACTACCAGAGGTCAGGGGCCCACATTGTATCACCACCAGAGGTCAGGGGCCCGCGTTGTATCACTACCAGAGGTCAGGGGCCCGCATTGTATCACCACCAGAGGTCAGGGGCCCACATTGTATCACCACCAGAGGTCAGGGGCCCGCGTTGTATCACTACCAGAGGTCAGGGGCCCGCATTGTATCACCACCAGAGGTCAGGGGCCCACGTTGTATCACCACCAGAGGTCAGAGGCCCGCGTTGTATCACCACCAGAGGTCAGGGGCCTGCGTTGTATCACTACCAGAGGTCAGGGGCCTGCATTGTATCACCACCAGAGGTCAGAGGCCCACATTGTATCACCACCAGAGGTCAGGGGCCCGCGTTGTATCACTACCAGAGGTCAGGGGCCCGCATTGTATCACCACCAGAGGTCAGGGGCCCACGTTGTATCACCACCAGAGGTCAGAGGCCCGCGTTGTATCACCACCAGAGGTCAGGGGCCCGCGTTGTATCACCACCAGAGATCTGTGCTCCACATTGGGTAGTGATCAGAATATATAGGGTACATGTGAGCTCTGGAACAAGAGGTGGGGATGGTAGATGGAAGAAGTCCCATAACGAGTGTTATTATAATATATAACAAGCTGGATCTGGTGTGTGTGTTATTAGGATAAATGGTGTTTGGTGGAAATAGGGATGGAGAAATGAGATAAAAATATGGTGTGTATGTGGAAAAAAGAGATGGAAATTGTGAATGCAAAGATATAGGTGGAGGAATAATGTTTCGGAATTATTCTGAAATGATAAAATGATAATAAAATAAAGAGTGATTAGATAGGAGCAGAATCCTGATATTGTCTACAATGTAGTATAATTGTGGAATAGAATAGTTTATTAACAAACATAGATGTATTTATTAAACTGTGTAGTTGTCCAGAGAGGGTCTAATAAGCTCTGAAGCCCCCTCGCCGTCCACTCCAGCTAATACGCTGTAGGTAAAAACAAACTTAATCCTAATTTAAAATCAAGCATCTTCAGCCCTCCCACTGATGTTTATGTTTCCGTCTTTTCAAAACTCGGCTCCACTTAGCTTTTTAACTGGGGCAGAGCAACCTGTGTCACTCATTTTGTTTTCATGAAATCAGAGCTGTATCGCAGAACCGAGGTGTGACTGAGCACTGCTGAGGGGGCACCCGCACAAGGATGACGCCACAATGCCTCACGCCCTAGGCTGCAGCCTATTGGATGATCAACTCCTGATTTTCTGCATTTGGTAGGACACGGTTCTTTGATAATCCTGGTGAATTCCTCAGGTTCTTATTTATATTGACCTGCCCCCTCCTCTCCATTTACCATGGATACATGAGGTCAGTGACTTATTATGGGTCATGTTAGAGCCTCAGGGACATTTTCAGGGCATATGCCTATATTTGTGGATTTACCTGAAAATGATGACGGTAAACTCCAACATATCATTTTATCACCTTCCTAAATTTCATATTTGTCTCCTATATCAATGATTGGTATAAACGGGTAGGTAAGACAGTGAACGCCTCTGATCTTTACATTTATCTCATTTATATAACCCCGTCCCGTGAAATGAAATCTAAGTATTCCACTTCAGCACTTGAGTCGCCATGATTCACCTTGAGTCGCTGGGAATCATCATGATTCACCATGAGTCGCTGTGAGTCATCATCAGCCACCACGATTCACCATGAGTCTGCCACAAACTTACCTGCTCCACGCTCCTGTGCTGCTGATTTCCTCTGCCTCTGTGTAGAGGTCAGCAGTTCCTGCTTCAGATGATCACATGATCTTGGCTGAGACGCAGCATATTCATCTGCACAGTATATAAAGCTTACTCTGACACTGCAGCACTGTTAGACCAAGAGATATCCATTTCCAGACTGACTCCCTGTTATGCTGTATTGCTGCTGACCTTGGCTTCCCTTGTGATTCCTTCTTGGATAGTGCTTCTGCCTTTGTTAACCCTTCGTGTACCAGTCCTCTGCTTGTTTGACTACCCCTTTTGGATCCTGATTCTGCACTCCTCTGACCATCAGTGCACCAGTTCCCGGTTTATTTGATGCTCTTCCAGGATACCGATTCTGTGCCTCCCTGTCCTTGGTGCACCAGTCCCCGACCTGTAGACCTGCTTCAGATTACCCCCATCTCCGGCTACCGCCGTGTTACATCTAGTGGCAGTCTAGAGGACCGTGACCTGCGAGTTCCCGGAAGTGAAGCCCATCTGTCTCGGAACTACTGGTGGTCCTCGCTGCGCAACAATGTCAAGAGATTTTATCCTTGCCTGTCCAGAATGTGTTCAACACAAGGTTCCCCGAAGAAAACCTTATGGTCCTCTCATTCCGTTACCAGTTCCTGATTACCCATGGCCCCAGCTTCAATGGATTTCATCAATGATCTTCCTTCCTTTAGATCTTGTACAGTCATTTGGATCATCACCGACCATTTTTTCCAGAGCCGCCCATTTTGTACCTCTTAAAAGCCTACCTTCTTCCGACACTTTCGCCAAACTCTTTATTAAGCAGGTCTTTTGCCTCCATGGATGTTCTCTGCATATCGTGTCTGTGGTAAAATTGGGATCAAACTCAACTTATCATCAGCATACCATCCTCAGTCCAACAGCACCTAAATTCTTCAGATCTTTTGAGATTTCTAAATTATTAACCCAGTGTCCTTAAGATTAAGACTTCCTTCCTCGTTGCGCATACTCAACATCTTCTATGTATCTCTCTTGAAACCTGTGGTTACTAACCAATTTTCCACCACTTTCAAACATCCTCCGACAGTTTTGGATCAGGATCAATTGGAGTACGAAGTTAAACAAATCTTGGACTCCCGCATTTCCAAAGGTATCTTACAATTCCTGGTACACTGGAAAGGCTATGGGCCAGAAGAGCTCTCCTGTGTTAAAGCATTTGATCTTCATGCTCCCCATCTCCTCAAACAACATAAGACATTTCTCATCAAACTCTTTTACGGTGTTCGGAGTCCATCCTTATGACAGGGGGTATTGTCACGAAACTTACCTCTCCTTGCTCCAGCACCGTCTCTGCCTTCTCCGTTGGAGCCACACTTCCGGGTGTCAGCGGAAATTGAACCAATAGTGTATTTAAACCTCACTCTGATACTCGTTCAGTGTCAGAGCAGCTTGTAGGTTACCGGACTCCTGCTTTTGACTGTGCCTTGTGCCTTCCCTGTGCCTCTCCTGATTCCTTTGTACCAGTCCATTTGCTTGGCTGACCTTTCTCTGTTCTCCTAACGAAGTGCACCGTTCTTGGCTTGCTGACTATCCGCTCTTCTGATTTCTGTACTTCGTTGCCGGCCTGTAATTCCAGACCTGGCTTTCTTGACTACGCTCTTCCATTGTCTGCCATTCCTGTAAACTATTCTCTATCACCATCCCGTGTGCTACATCTAGAGGCAGACCAGTGGACCGCGACCTGTGAGCTCCTAGCAGCACAGCCCATCCCGCTTTGCAACGGTTATTGGTGAAGATCGGGGAGCTCATTAGACTTCGAACCTCTGCATGACCAGCGCTAAACTAGGTTGACACCTGAATCCATCTACCCTGAGTTTCGTTACAGACTCGCAGTGAGTCACCATGGTGCACCCAACTGCTCCCATTGTAAAGTACAAAGTCATTTGTATCCCTGCTTTTTTTTGGCTGTTTTTTTAACATTCAGCCTCATTCTTTCCATTATGTAACTGATAGTAGTGATACAGATGCCATCTTAGTGGCATGATATCTGAAGCTTGCTGTCAGGCGCGTCCCCACACTTCTTTTAGGTGTCGGTGATGGACGCCTGTCTGTTTTCAATGATGGCGCCTCGTTACCCAGCAACAGGACGCTTCTCCTGATTCCGGATAGCTATGCTGCGCGTGCATACGCAATGATGTTTGCGTCCCATTGCTAGGCAACAAGACGCGCTTCCCCTGCTCGCCGGCGGTTCAGCTGCAGCTGATCACCTAATCACCTCTGCCTATCAAGGAACACTTCCCTCTATTTAAACCTCTTTCTGGTTGTATCTGGTGCCAGAGTTTTGGTTCGGTTCCTGTAATTGTGATTTGGCTCTGATCTTTGGCTTTATCCCCGGACTACTCTCTCGTGTTAGCCTGGGTACCGCTCTTGTCTGTTTGGTTCTGACCTCTGGCTTCCCTCTGACCATTCTCTGCATTATCCTTGGGTACTTCGCTCCTGTTTGCCGTCTGACCCGGAGCGTCCCACCATTCCTGTTCCACACTACCACACTGGTGAGTAACCTGGATAACCGCAACCTGTGCACCTCACGCAGCCAAGTCCATACCTCCTTGCAGGGTTCCCTGGTGACTACCGGGGGTGCTTTAGACTACGCACCTCCTTGTTTAGTTGTGTCAATACCAGTCGGTAGCACAGTCCTGCAGCCCAACCGTGACACTGACTAGAAAAACAAGTGAATGGTACAAAGCTGGAGCTATCAGCTACTGAGGAACTAAAGAAACTCTCTCAGAGTTTTCCTCCTGATATTAAAGCAGGGAAGACTCTTGGCCAATACTCAGCAATAAGATCCAGTTTGGCAAGTAAAATGTAATCCTGTGTAGAGGTGGAGATGAATACACTGACATGATACGATCTCTCAGAGCTCCAGCCACTGGGTTGTCTACATTACAGACACAGAAAAGTCTCTTTCTGGACAGAATTATCTATTCTATGGCAGATTTCCTGCTGCCTGCATTACTTCCTTCTATTCTCGGAAACCTGTGTATTGTGCAGCAATGATATCATAAAATGGTATATTGGGTTCTGGGGATCTAATAACAGATGACTGACCTTTTATCTTAAATGTCATCATGATCCATCAGTAAAACTGTGAGGTCCCTCATTTTGTGTGACCCAAATCGGAAACTGGACAATAACCCCACATATGACGAGCACATCGCGAGTCAGCTCTTAGCGGCAGTGCAGTCATATTTAATTTTGGGGTATTTCCCATGGCCTAGTTATAAATGAGGGGGAACCCACTCTTTTTGTGGGTGTCGGCTTTTGAATAGCAGGAACCACTAACTAGTATTTTCGTTACTGAACAAGGAGGTGCGGAGTCTAACATACCACTGGTGTTCACCAGGGATCCGCACACAGAGACTTGGACTTGAGTGCAAGGGGTACGCAGGTTGTGGTCCTCCAAGACAGTTACCAGTGTAGTGATGGATAAGAGAAGTCAGGGTCTAGCCAAATCAGGAGGAGGAGGTACCGAGGAATGATCCAATACGCAGATGAGAGTAGCGCAATCCAGGAGAATGGTCAGGAAGCCAAGGTCACAACAGAAGGTAGAAATAGGTGCAATCCAGAAGAGTAGTCAAGGAAGTAGGAACTAACAGGCGGCCGTCCCCGCTCCATGGGAGAACCCCAGGGAGGGCGCCTGACAGTGGGTTCAACCCAGCCCAGCGCTGAACCGATTCTGCCGGTACCAGCCTAGGCTGGCAGCACTACAGCTAGTCAGGCTTTTTGGGTGGGAGATTTTAATTTTATGAACCATTACATAGTATGCCCTTAAAGGATATCTTACGCTATTGATTTGGGATATCCTTAAAGTGTATCTAATAAAAATGTATGCATTTTGTGTACTTTTCGCTTGGCTCAGAGCACTAAGTAAACTCCAGGACATATATTTGCGCTTAAGTTGTCAGAGTAGATTTCGTCCATCTTCAGTGTCTCTGAATGTTTTATTGTCTAAATAGTAAATAGGAGAGCCGTAACTTTACATTTTAGCACCTGGGGCGAGAATCAAATATGCTGCCCCCTATCCTGAATTTTAACCAAATGAACCTAAAATATTCATAAACTGCTCCAGCATTGCGTCCTAGGCGATCGCTCCTATCGCACAGTCCTAGTTACAGCCCTGGTAAATAGATTCACAAACACACTACAGCAAATTTACGTAACTTATTATGATTATATTAAATGTAGGGAGTAGGTTGACATTCTCAGAAGCCAATAAGAATATTATATCTATAAAGATCTATTAAATACACCATATAAAAGCACAATACAGAAGGACACATGATGGACCCAAATAATCGACTGGGAAGAATGTGAACCACATGGTATGAACTAAATCTTATTTTCTTTTCTTTTTAAGGAAAAAAACAGAACACTTGTTGTGTTTTCATTTCCAAATGTGTTTTTCGTGCCTTCACATCCCTCTCATTTCCTCAGCGGTATATTTAAAGATGGCTGCCACCAGGTCAAGAGACCTTGGCATTTCCTTAAGACTGGCCAAGGTTTCCTGTGGATGGGGAGGGGAAAGAGGTGACAGGAATGGGATGGGAAGGGAAGGGAGGCTTCCTGTCTCCATTTATATTCTGCACACTTAAACACACGCGCAGGAATAGCAGAGAGATGCACTAAGATCAGGGCGACGGTGGGCTGGTGTCAGCTGGGTAAGTGGGAGAACCATTGTGTGCTTATGTGTGCGGGCATCTGAGTTATTATATTCTGTGTGTGTTTGTGTGACAGATTGTGGGTCTGTACATACACTGCTTATTCCTATAGGTCTGGCTTTATTTTTGCTATTTCTAAATATAAAACTCTGTATGACCATTGGTTTATGCCGGTGCATAGGTGAGTTAGTGGGTGTTTATGCCGGTGCATAGGTGAGTTAGTAGGTGTTTATGCCAATTCATAAATGATTTAGTGGGTGCTTATGCCAGTACATAGGTGTTTTAGTGGCCATTTATGCCAGTGCATAGCTGAGTTAGTGGGTGTTTATGCCAATTCATAAATGATTTAGTGGCTATTTATACCGGTGCATAGGTGAGTTAGTGGGTGCTTATGCCGGTGCATAGGTGAGTTAGTGGGTGCTTATGGCAGTACATAGTTGTTTTAGTGGGTGTTTATGGCAGTACATAGGTGTTTTAGTGGGTGTTTATGCAATGCATAGATAGGTTAGTGATCTATGCATGGTGCATAGGTGAGTTAGAGGGTGTTTATGCCGGTGCATAGGTGAGGTAGTGGACATTTTTGCCAGTGCATAGGTGTATGAGTTGGTGTTTATCATAGGTGTGTGAGTGGGTGTTTATCATAGGTGTGTGAGTGGGTGTTTATCATAGGTGTGTGAGTTGGTGTTTATCAGAGGTGTGTGAGTTGTTGGTGTTTATCATAGGTGTGTGAGTGGGTGTTTATCATAGGTGTGTGAGTGGGTGTTTATCATAGGTGTGTGAGTGGGTGTTTATCATAGGTGTGTGAGTTGGTGTTTATCATAAGTGTGTGAGTGGGTGTTTATCATAGGTGTGTGAGTGGGTGTTTATCATAGGTGTGTAAGTGGGTGTTTATCATATGTGTGTGAGTTGGTGTTTATCATAAGTGTGTGAGTGGGTGTTTATCATAGGTGTGTGAGTGGGTGTTTATCATAGGTGTGTGAGTTGGTGTTTATCAAAGGTGTGTGAGTTGGTGTTTATCATAGGTGTGTGAGTGGGTGTTTATCATAGGTGTGTGAGTGGGTGTTTATCATAGGTGTGTGAGTTGGTGTTTATCATAAGTGTGTGAGTGGGTGTTTATCATAGGTGTGTGAGTGGGTGTTTATCATAGGTGTGGGAGTGGGTGTTTATCATAGGTGTGTGAGTTGGTGTTTATCATAAGTGTGTGAGTGGGTGTTTATCATAGGTGTGTGAGTTGGTGTTTATCAAAGGTGTGTGAGTTGGTGTTTATCATAGGTGTGTGAGTGGGTGTTTATCATAGGTGTGTGAGTGGGTGTTTATCATAGGTGTGTGAGTGGGTGTTTATCATAGGTGTGTGAGTTGGTGTTTATCATAAGTGTGTGAGTGGGTGTTTATCATAGGTGTGTGAGTGGGTGTTTATCATAGGTGTGTGAGTGGGTGTTTGTGCTTTAAGAAGATTCTTGTGTTGACGTTTTTGGTGTGTTCTCTAATTTTAAAATTGATTTTTAGCTGACTGTGTCCTAAGTTTATATTTATTACATATTATATACACACAGACAGAAACTATGTTTACAAATTTTGTAATTAAGTTCAATTTCGACATGTATAATTGTTCTGACAATCCCATTATATTACAAATATTGTATATGTATCTGAAATGTAACATACGGACTTTCTGCTGTCCTGAATTAGCCCTTGATACGTGACCCATCCCAGTAATGATGATCAGGACTAATATGTAATAAAGAATGCTGAAAGGTTGTTCTGGGATTGTACAGTATTTAGAATAATCCACTGTGACCTTATTGCAGATTTTTCTAGAATACTGAACAATAAATGCCCATATTTGTATATTCTGCCTATTGTATCTCATTGATATGTTATTAATCTGATGTATAATTGGCCCTTAGTCTGTTTGTTCCTGTGCTGCTGTCTGCATATATTTGTATCTGTATAACAGTAACAATGTATCCAGACATGTTACAGTCTGTGTTAGAGGAGGTGGTAATCTTGGAGGTGTCTCGCGTGCGTGTAAGTCACCTATATATCACCAACTGCAGGCATGCTGGGAGCTGTAGTCCCACATCTTCTAGTAAACCAGGTTAATTGTGGTCTAGAAGGTGCAGGATTATTGTTGTACTATGGATTTGGTAAGATGATGATAATGGGAAACTGTTCTTATAGCTAAACCTACTGCAGCATATTGGGGGGAACCTTACACTATATCCAGGGGGAGATGTGTGAGAGGTCCTGGATATGGGAGAAATTGGATTATGTCACATGCAGAGTTGGGCTGGTTACAAACTACAGGTTTGTTAACTAATTATCAGGTCAATCACACGATAAATAGCCACTAAGCCTAATATTGCATTAGTGTGTACGCTCCAACGATCATCATGTAGGGGGGAGAGAGAACTGTACAGAGCACAAACCAGTCTCCTGCTCTAACCCCTGACATTAGTGTGTAGTAAGTGGTGTGAGATCTCTGCTGCTGTGTGACCTGTCTACTGACACAGTGCAGGGAGCACAAACCAGGGGGTAGAGAGAACTGTACAGAGCACAAACCAGTCTCCTGCTCTAACCCCTGACATTAGTATGTAGTAAGTGGTGTGAGATCTCTGCTGCTGTGTGATCTGTCTACTGACACAGTGCAGGGAGCACAAACCAGGGGGGTAGAGAGAACTGTACAGAGCACAAACCAGTCTCCTGCTCTAACCCCTGACATTAGTATGTAGTAAGTGGTGTGAGATCTCTGCTGCTGTGTGACCTGTCTACTGACACAGTGCAGGGAGCACAAACCAGGGGGTAGAGAGAACTGTACAGAGCACAAACCAGTCTCCTGCTCTAACCCCTGACATTAGTGTGTAGTAAGTGGTGTGAGATCTCTGCTGCTGTGTGATCTGTCTACTGACACAGTGCAGGGAGCACAAACCAGGGAGGAGAGAGAACTGTACAGAGCACAAACCAGTCTCCTGCTCTAACCCCTGACATTAGTGTGTAGTAAGTGGTGTGAGATCTCTGCTGCTGTGTGACCTGTCTACTGACACAGTGCAGGGAGCACAAACCAGGGAGGAGAGAGAACTGTACAGAGCACAAACCAGTCTCCTGCTCTAACCCCTGACATTAGTGTGTAGTAAGTGGTGTGAGATCTCTGCTGCTGTGTGATCTGTCTACTGACACAGTGCAGGGAGCACAAACCAGGGAGGAGAGAGAACTGTACAGAGCACAAACCAGTCTCCTGCTCTAACCCCTGACATTAGTGTGTAGTAAGTGGTGTGAGATCTCTGCTGCTGTGTGACCTGTCTACTGACACAGTGCAGGGAGCACAAACCAGGGAGGAGAGAGAACTGTACAGAGCACAAACCAGTCTCCTGCTCTAACCCCTGACATAAGTGTGTAGTAAGTGGTGTGAGATCTCTGCTGCTGTGTGACCTGTCTACTGACACAGTGCAGGGAGCACAAACCAGGGAGGAGAGAGAACTGTACAGAGCACAAACCAGTCTCCTGCTCTAACCCCTGACATTAGTGTGTAGTAAGTGGTGTGAGATCTCTGCTGCTGTGTGATCTGTCTACTGACACAGTGCAGGGAGCACAAACCAGGGAGGAGAGAGAACTGTACAGAGCACAAACCAGTTTCACTGCTATAAACCCTGATTGTCACAGTAGCTGATTTAGGGTTAGGAGTAAAAAATAGAATACTGGGAAAGAGAGGAGTTGAGAATAGAATAAACAAAATAACTGATTAAGAAAACAGTAGTAAACCATTTCTTCCCTTGCCTTTCCCCAGCTAAAGCCATCCTGACATGGAATTAGTAATCAGAAGGTTGTGGCGGTACTTGTCCCTCCGCTGTCCTTGTTAAATAGGCCTCTCCATGCTTTATGGTAGCTACTGCCAGCCACCAGGTGAAAGGGGGGGAACATTTTCAACGGATTTTGGGCTTCTCTTCCTTTCATAAATAGACCCCTTAGAATTGGGAGGGGGGTGTTAAAATAAATCTACCCAGTATTTATTGAAAAATACATGGCTCAATCTATTGGAGTTTCGTTGGTCTGTGAGGATAGTGGGAAGGACTGGGGCCCTCTGTTCCTCCAGGTCCAATTTTGTTGCAAGAAGCTCACAGTTGTCAGTATCCAGTTCCTTTCTGGTGCAGAGAATTTTCAGGAAAATAAGACATCACAATCATTTCTTACAAAAACATTTCCCTGGCTCCAATACAAGATGTGTTCACTTCCAAGGTAACATATTTACTTTGTTCCAGGACGGTAACGTGAGACCAGCTGATGCCCCAGAACCACTTGGAAGGACCTTGGGGTTAGTGATTAGATAATAAATTGGTGGCATTATTACAGATGACAGATTTAGTTTCTTATCTCTTATCGGGCTGTAGACAAAAGATAAGATTCCTTTCTACCAATGATATAACCAAACAAGGAAACTTTATCTTTCTTTAAAAGGCACTTGTTCATCTTAGCATAGAGCTTATTGTCGTGGAGACAATGAAGGAGTTTTTACAGTATGATGTTACAGAATGAATCTGATTATCATCCAGAGATAGTGGTAGAGCTGGATGATGTACGCTCAGGATATGCAGGGAGTAGATGCATGGACATAAAAGTGTATTTACCTGTATATATCTCAGGATGCGTCAAACTGAAATCTGCTTTTGTGCCAGACGTACATCAGGCGTGCAAGTCTGTGTACTAATACCAGTGGAAGTAAATACTGCTTCTCATAGGTGGTGGGGTCATGTCTAGCCGATACCTGTTCCTGTAGCTTCTACCACCTGGTGCTGCTGCGGTGTCTATAGCTCACCTGCTGCTTGACTGGGTCCTGGAATGTTGTGGTTCTGATTGGAAAAGAAATAGTTATTATTCACCTCCTGCAAATATGAGCAGTAAGTGAACAATCCAGACCTCCGTTTCCCCAAACCAGCCGGTCATTAAAACAGTACTTTTTTTGTTTAATAAACAGGCCTCCTTCCACCCAACCAGCCCTAGGATTTTATTGGTAGCACTCGCATTTAATAAATTTGTCTGTTAATAGCACTCGGGTTTAATAATTGGACCTTTTCCTATAACTTTCCCATTTATTAAAAAGACCTATTTTCTGACAAGCCCCAAATCAAATGAATAGCTTACAAATTCCCCCCACATTTAATAAAGACCATTGTTGCTAATAAAGACATTACTGCCTGCTTGACTATATTACCGATTTATTTGTTATAGTTACATTTAATTGCTTATTATGGGTTATAGAAATTATGTAGCATATATTTATGTACCTCAAAGAAACCCCTCTTTCTCCTTTATACAATGTAACTGCCTTTTCTTCTTTTATCTTCTTGTCTGATTCTTCTTTCTTCTTTGCCTTCTTTCTGCTTCCTGTCTCTTCTCTCCACTGACAGTGTTGTGCACCGGCCTTGTTTCAGCCCTAATGGTAGTATAGAGCTAAGTGTGGCTTGACAGTGTTATTAGTAAATGTTAAAGTCACCCTGTATGTACAAATATATATAAAGTGGCACATACATAAGAGAGAATAGCGTATTGACAGTTGTTAATAAATGCAAAAGTCCCATCTGTGTTCTGTCCAAAATAATTCCTGATTGGAACCCTGCTCCATAGTGTGGCAGGGGGATGGGGGGGGGTTCTGATCTCTTTTCGGCAGACTCTCTTTTGTCCTTCCTTACCCTCTGTGACCGGTTTCACATGCCTCCTATAGATCATTATAAACTTCTGAATAGGCTAGATGACTGAACGCGCAAAACGCAGCCCAATAATCATCATCATCATTTATTTATATAGCGCCACTAATTCCGCAGCGCTGTACAGAGAACTCACTCACATCAGTCCCTGTCCCATTGGAGTTTACAATCTAAATTTTCTAACACACACAGACAGGACCGGATTCATTAACGAAGGTTAAGTAAAAAAATTGAGTAAGTAGTCTCCTGGACAAAACCATGTTACAATACAAGGGGTGCAAATTAGTTTTCTATTTTGCACATAAGTTAAATACTGTTTGTTTTTTCATGTAGCACAGAAATACTTGATAGCTTATTTGTACACTGAAATATAAAGTTGATATTTGTGTGCTACATGAAAAACAGTCAGTATTTAACTTATGTGCAAAACAGAAAACTAGTTTGCACCCCTTGCATTGTAACATGGTTTTGTCCAGGAGACTACTTACTCAATTTTTTTACTTAACCTTCCTTAATGAATCCGTTCCAGACAGACTAGGGTCAATTTGATAGCAACCAATTAACCTACCAGTATGTTTTTGGAGTGTGGGAGGAAACCGGAGCACCCGGAGGAAACCCATGCAAACACGGGGAGAACATACAGACTCCACACAGATAAGACCATGGCTTGAAATCAAACTCATGACCTCAGTGCTGTAAGGCAGAAGTGCTGACCAATCAATACAGATTCAGTTGGTATACGACCTCTATGGAGTAAAGTTTATCGATTGAACAATAAGGTTTTTAATATTCACTTAACCAGCCCCCGGAGGTGAGCTTGCTCCATCTTTACCCCTCTCTTGTCCCTAAACATGATAAATGTGTTTCGGGTCACATTGCAGCCATTGCTCAGTGATGGATAGATCTGCCCCCCCCCCCCCCCCTTCCTCCTTGGCTAAACTTCTATCCAAATTTCAATTTCATTATCTTATGGAAACTGTGGGGGCAGCAAACTTCATGTCTACATTATCCCCCATTATTAAGTGGTTCTCATGACATGAATTTGTTACCGAGAACGGCTCTGACCCCTTGCCCTTTACCCATAGGTACCATACCTATACCTAATAATTGTAGTTCTTATATTGTACTGTTGTTGTATTTTCCTACCTTTCAAGTTGAATTTGTCCCTCCCCTTCTTTGATCCCATTGTTTGTTCTCCCCTGATTCCTTGTTTATTTCCTATACCCCCAAATGTTTAACATTTTCAATAAAAACTATTGATAATAAAAAAAAAATGCAAAAATCAGACTTTCAATATAAATTTAAATACAAAAACAAATTAAAATAAAATAAATGAAATTGCATCCAAACATTTGTTGTTTGCCGCTCGATCAAATGGAAATCTTCTTCCCCTGCGGAAGTCCAAATGAAAGTATCAATTAATGTGAATATATGTCCTTTATACATTACAGCAACTAATGATTTAAGTACTATCTACTGGAGGCTTCAATGTCCAACCAGCCGATCAGAAATCGTCTAGCTAGTGCTGCTGGCGTCATCGCGGCATTTGGTTGCACCAGCCATGAAGTACCCACAAGAGTCACGCTTTCTAAAAAGCGTATGTGAGGTCACCACGGGGGGAGGGGTGGTGATGTCCGAGCGCCCAAACGCCGCAGAGGAGGCAGGCCCCTGACTTCATGTGCAGGGCACTCGTTTTGCTGTAAGGGAAAAGGGAGAATACGGGAGTGACAGCTCCACAAGGTGAGTGCACCAAGGGAACAGCCCTCGCCGCGGCTAAACTCACGTCTGCGATGATGACTCCCTCTGTTCCTTCCACGCACCTTTTTTTACGACCAGCACCTGTAAAACAAGAGAGACAGCACAAAGACAATCCCTTCCCCACACCCCAGATACTTACTTAATCCTGAGGGACCGCTATGGGACTCGCCACACCTTGCTTCTCCCCACACGGACCACGCTCACGTCCTGAGACGCTGTACCCCACAGGTTTTTGTCCGCGGCCTGAGCCCCAGCTGTTAAACCCGCCTTGTCCTGGGGCTCAGGACTTAGGTGCCCTTCCGGGCAGATAGAGAGGTTCTATAAACTGCTCCAGAACTCGACTTTGTAACTACTTAGGAACCAAGTGTTCCCCACACTACCTCAGGACCTAGCATCCTGCTAGGCCTGGGCCGAGTGCCCACTACCACCTATCAGGGCCTACTGCCTGCTCACCATCAGGGACCTTATGTCCCCCTACCTGCAAGGACCCGATGTCCTGCTACGCTACAGGGCAGCCGCTCTGCTACACTCACGGGAGCCTATACCTCCCCTTGCCAGAGGTCTCTGCCTCTCTACACTTCCAAGGGCCTTGTGCCCTCCTAAAGCACAGGGCCTCTTACCCTCCTGGAGCTACCAGGGCCTTGCGCCCTCCTAAAGCAACCAGGGCCTTGCGCCCTCCTAACCTGTTACCTATGGGGTCTGTTACCCCTTCTACCTATGGGGCCTTGTGCCCTCACCAGCGAGCTAATAGTGGCCTTGTGCCCACTGAATGCCTACAATGGTCACGGCTACCTGTGCCCGACCTAATGGAGTATTTGATACTCACCTGCTCTGCGCAGGAAACTCAACTTGACTCGCCGTCTTCGGTGCTTCCGCGTTCTCGAGCCGCCGGCGCCTCTTCTCCTATTCGGCGCTCCTGGATTCTTCTTGGCTATTATATAATATAATCCACTTTCCTTCGCTCCGGAGCCGCACACATTGAGGAAATCCCTAAAAGCTTTGAGGTGTCCTACATGATGCTAATTGCTGCAGTGGTTCGATCTGTGCTCCGCTGTAGAGGAAAGCCAAGAGCCGTTGCCACGTGTAGCATGTAGTATGCAGCTGTGTCAGATGATGTCAGAGGCCATGTACAGATCACAGACTGCAGGACCTGGGTAGGAGGGTACTTGGTGGTAAAGTCCACATACCTAGGGCAGGAAACGCGTTTCGCACCATGAGCAGAAGCCTCAGCGGCTCAGAGACAGGAAGGGCTGGATTTATATAGAGACGACTTTCCCAGATTGCACCCAGGAGAGATTTACGTCTAATGATGGATGTCAGCTGCTGCATTCGTCGCAAGAAATGCTCTTATCACGTTCCAAAACAATACAATTTAGCACATTAAAGGGTGAAGAGCGGTAGGGCTTATTGTAGCTTCACCTAATGCATGACAGTGCTAGCATGTCGATAGCCTTGGCGGCGGTAAGATTTACATGGGAAGCCGATCTAACCAGCATTGTAGCCGTACATCCGTCACACTAGTTTAGTTGTCTGCATCTGAAGATGGTGATCACAGACCAAAACTATTAATGTATTCTGTGAATAAAGCAATTTATCAATCTATAATTGCCTCAAAATATGTTTACAGTTCTAAAATAAATTGTACATAGATTTAACCTTCTTTTTCTTTATTATGTTAACAAGTGGAATAAAAGGTTTTGCATGTACACATACAGAGAGGGGCCGGAGGAGAACTGCTAAGCAGCCCCAGCCATATTGTACAGCTTGATCCTATGTAATCAAATATATATACACAGTATATATTTATAAAAGATAATAAAATAATGAGACTAAATTAAGCGCTATTGGTTCCACAAAAAAACAAAAGGAAAACCCAAAAAAGAAATAAAAATATTGTGTGTACATTTGGTCAAATTAAAATATGAGAATTTTAAACACACTGATCTAGAAATGCTATATTTTTGCTGCATGGTATTTTTTACATTAATGGAACCGATCCCTTCGTATCTTGGAGCGTGAGACTGACTGGACCTCTGTTACAAGTACCCGCTATGTGAAAACTGAAAGAATTAATACTGTAAGTGGATCACTGGGGAAGGGCTGGATGCATGAAGAGTAACAGAACCACCTCCCATTCACCCATTTACATGCTCCAATAAGAGATCACTGTCGGTGTTGTATAGTGTGATTACTAGGGGACCATAGAGCGGACTGATCATTAGGGTGTAACCCTGCATTATTATTATCTCACTACAATACTGTCTAATCTCATCCCCCATTGGATGTGTTTATTTCTTTTTTTTGGCTTTTCCTTTCAGTCTTTTGAGGAACCAATAGCGCTGAATTTAGTCTCATTATTTTATTATCTTTTATTAATATATACTGTGTCTATATATTACTTTATTGGCCAACCAGCATACGTTGTCATTTTGAGAGCTATTTAGCTGCAATTGTTTTTGACGTGCTGAATGTTGATGGATTGTTCCTTCAGTATATATTACTGTCGTTCTAGCTACATAAAGCTGTACTCTGTATTAGACACAGTGGATGTTACTTCCACATATATGGCTCTGTCTATGCATCAATAAGATGCAGTGCAACTAAATATGTATCACTGCACATCGCAGTGATACATACTTATACCAGGGGGAAGTGCTGTGTATCAGAAGCTGCGAAGATTGGATGGTGATGTCACAGCGCAGTCACACAGTCTATGTAGCAGGTTAGTGTGTGATTGGATGGTGATGTCAGACAATGAGCGCAGTCACACAGTCTATGTAGCAGGTTAGTGTGTGATTGGATGGTGATGTCACAGCGCAGTCACACAGTCTATGTAGCAGGTTAGTGTGTGATTGGATGGTGATGTCACAGCGCAGTCATACAGTCTATGTAGCAGGTTAGTGTGTGATTGGATGGTGATGTCAGACAGTGAGCGCAGTCACACAGTCTATGTAGTAGGTTAGTGTGTGATTGGATGGTGATGTCACAGCGCAGTCACACAGTCTATGTAGCAGGTTAGTGTGTGATTGGATGGTGAGGTCAGACAATGAGCGCAGTCACACAGTCTATGTAGCAGGTTAGTGTGTGATTGGATGGTGAGGTCAGACAATGAGCGCAGTCACACAGTCTATGTAGCAGGTTAGTGTGTGATTGGATGGTGATGTCACAGCGCAGTCACACAGTCTATGTAGCAGGTTAGTGTGTGATTGGATGGTGATGTCACAGCGCAGTCACACAGTCTATGTAGCAGGTAAGTGTGTGATTGGATGGTGATGTCACAGCGCAGTCATACAGTCTATGTAGCAGGTTAGTGTGTGATTGGATGGTGATGTCACAGCGCAGTCACACAGTCTATGTAGCAGGTTAGTGTGTGATTGGATGGTGATGTCACAGCGCAGTCATACAGTCTATGTAGCAGGTTAGTGTGTGATTGGATGGTGATGTCACACAGTGAGCGCAGTCACACAGTCTATGTAGCAGGTTAGTGTGTGATTGGATGGTGATGTCAGACAGTGAGCGCAGTCACACAGTCTATGTAGCAGGTTAGTGTGTGATTGGATGGTGATGTCACAGCGCAGTCACACAGTCTATGTAGCAGGTTAGTGTGTGATTGGATGGTGATGTCACAGCGCAGTCACACAGTCTATGTAGCAGGTTAGTGTGTGATTGGATGGTGAGGTCAGACAATGAGCGCAGTCACACAGTCTATGTAGCAGGTTAGTGTGTGATTGGATGGTGATGTCACAGCGCAGTCACACAGTCTATGTAGCAGGTTAGTGTGTGATTGGATGGTGATGTCACAGCGCAGTCACACAGTCTATGTAGCAGGTTAGTGTGTGATTGGATGGTGATGTCACAGCGCAGTCACACAGTCTATGTAGCAGGTTAGTGTGTGATTGGATGGTGATGTCACAGCGCAGTCACACAGTCTATGTAGCAGGTTAGTGTGTGATTGGATGGTGATGTCAGACAATGAGCGCAGTCACACAGTCTATGTAGCAGGTTAGTGTGTGATTGGATGGTGA